>NW_007258119.1:2463-6596 GCF_000164805.1 Carlito syrichta | reverse complement strand
TACCTGGATAAATATAAGCTGCTCTACAAATAGATTCCTGCACATGCCTGTTTATTGTTGCACTATTTACAATAGCAAAAAATGTAGAACCAACACTGATACCCATTGAAAGTAGACTAGATAAAGAAAATGTGGTACATATACATGATGGAATATTACTCAGCCATAAAGAAGAATGAAATCATGGACTTTGTGGCAAATTGAATGGATTCAGAGTCTATCATACTCAATGATCTATCACAGAGTCAAAGAGCATATTCTCACTCATAAGTCGAACCTGAACATTAATCACAATAGCACAAGGGAAGGGGAAAGGATGGGAATATAATAACACAAATAGTACCTGGTCCTAAACCAGGTGGAGAGAGGACCAGTTGGAAGCCCAGATTACATAAGTAATCTGTGCATAGATTACTTATGTAGCTAATCCTGACTTGTATCACACATCTCCATAATGAAATAAAATTATAAAAAAATAAAATGTTACCCTCAAAATACTGTTTGATGCAATGCATCTATCAAGACACTTTTTTGACTGCTCATAACTCATAAGTTTTGATGACTTTTGGTGTTTCTGCTGTTTTTTGTTTTACCTCTTCCACATCAGCAAAATGTTTCACTTTAACTTTTTCATCAGGGGAAAAAAAGAAACTGCTGCTCAGTGAGAAATCAAGTGAATAGGAAAAGTGGGGCCTGGGGGTCATGCTGTTTTTGGTCAAAAAGTGCAGGCACCCTTGTTGTTGTATATACAGTAGTTTCTTTTTTTTTTTTTTTGAGTTGGAGTCTCACTCTGTCACCCAGACTGGAGTGCAGTGGCCGCTTCCGGCCACCGCAGCCTCGACCTGCTGGGCTCCGGCAATCCTTCCACCTCAGCCTTCCCAGTAGCCAGAATTACAGGCATGCGCTACCATGCCCGGCTGATTTTTTTAATTTATTGTAGAGATGAGGTCTCGCTCCCCAGGCGGGTCTTGAACCCACGGGCTCAGGCAATCCACTCACCTCAGCCTCCCAAAGGCGCGGGATTACAGGCTGAGCCACCGAGCCCGGCAATACAGTAGTTTCTTAACAATTGTTTACACATTGACTCAGTGTCAATAAGAGATATTCTCAGTTTGTCAGTGATTCACGTTAAACTTTTATCAACACACTTGAAGTTTTCTGAATGACTTTAAGAGCAAGATATCATAGGTTCACCAAGCAGCACCTTCTCTTTCTTCCAACCCATTAGCCTTTACTCAAGCAGCCCCCTCGACCCCTTCCTATTCATAACCTTTGCTCAATGTGTCCCAATTTTGAAGATCTTCCTAGATGACTAGCTAACACTTTTGATAGACTCCATCTTGGATGGTTAGAGTAATAACTACGTTATCTTCCCCAAGGAACACAATCATATTGTTTCCTGGAGCAAATCTCAATTTTTCTATGAATCTATGTATATATATATTTTTCTTTTTAAAACATTTTTTAAATTTTAAATATGCAGGGTACAATTCAGTGTTAGGTATTCAAATGTTCATTTTGCAGGCATACTTGTTGTTGCATATATAGTAGTTTCTTGACAATTGTTTACATATTGACTCAGTCACTATTAATAAAAAATATTCTCGGTTTGTCAGTGACTCACATTAAACTTTTATCAACACACTTGTTTTTGTTTTTGAGTTGGAGTCTCACTCTGTCGCCCAGACTGGAGTGCAGTGGCCGCTCCCGGCCACCACAGCCTCGACCTGCTGGGCTCCGGTAATCCTTCCACCTCAACCTTCCATGTAGCGGGAATTACAGGCGTGTGCTACCACGCCCAGCTGATTTTTTGATTTATTGTAGAGATGAGGTCTCACTGCCCAGGTGGGTCTCGAATCCACGGGCTCAGGCAATTCATTCACCTCAGCCTCCCAAAGGCACGGGATTACAGGCTGAGCCACCGAGCCCGGCTACTTGAAGTTTTCTGAAAGACTTTAAGAGCAAGATATCATAATATTCCTAAGCAGCACCTTCTTTCTTCGTATTCATTAGTCTTTACTCAAACAGCCTCCTTGACCCCTTCCTATTCATAACCTTTGCTCATTGTCTCCCAGATTTGAAGATTTTCCTATATGACTGGCTAACACTTTTGATAGACCCCACCTTGGATGATTAGAGTAATAACTACGTTATCTTCCCCAAGGAACACAATCATATTGTTTCATGGAGCATCTTTTCTTCTATCCGAGCTGCCTTTGACTTAGGACAGTTTCAATTCTTGGGGCAAAACAGCTTGTGATTTCTGATTATTATCTGAGACATGACCTTAAGCCACAGTCTGAAGCCCTCAGGCTGCCCCTCAGGGCTTCATGAAGCACCTGATACATCAACCCTTCCTCTCCAAGGCTGCACCTGCCTCTTCTTGTGTCCTTCTCCATCAACCCTCTTTTCTAGACCACAGTGATGGCCTCAGGTCAGGTTCCTTCCTTGCCTCGGGGTTCTGCCTCCTCCTCATCTGTCCACACTTGTTTCTGTGAAAGGGAAAAAAAGCAGCCTCTGCCCCTGGGATTGTAAGAGGGGATCCAAAAAATGACTTCAGTCTTGAAACAGATGTTATTCCCTTCCTGGAGACTTTTTTGAAGTTTTTTTTCTCTCTAAACATTGCAAGATTAGTGATACCCTTATCCGCCACAGCTGCATAACTAGCCACATCTGCTTCTGTGAACTCACTTGCTTATGTGAGCAAAATGTCATGATAAGAGCTCTGGAATGTATCCAACTCTAGCTAACCAAAATGTAAGCTAAAACTACTTAAAGAAGTTCTGGGGGGGCGTGGCAAGACGGCGACCGGGCAACCCGGCGTCTGAAGCCCTCTGCAAGGGAGATCTGCAGTGGGTCTCTGACTCTTGCCCTGGGGGGCTGGGGACCCCAGCATTGCAGCCTGCTCTTCAGACAGAGCTCGGCCATCGCCACCGCTGGAACATCGCAACGACTGGACAGTTTTACTGCATTGCACTGTTCCGCCGCCGCCGCAGCCCCTCCCCCCGCTGGTGCTCCGTCGTCGCCGCCGCCGCGGCCTCTGGGACAGGTAGCTCATCACAACCCGGCCCGAGGAGATCCACACCAAACCGCTTCAGGGAAGATCTGCTGGGATCACTGCCACCGCTCCTGCGTCCGAGACTGTCCTGCCCGCCGGGGTGGCGCTCCTGTTGCCTGCTTGTTCCTGTCCGGCCCCACCCCCTCTGGGGCAAGCAGATGAGATAGCACCACCTGCTGGCGATTCAAGGTAACAATACCGAAACGGGAGAAGCAAGCTTGATAAAGGCATAGACCAAACTGCTGAAGGAAGGTAAATCTGAACTGTCCTTCACAGCAGATCAGGGGCAATTGACTCTAACTGCAAACTAATTTACCAGCTTGAAAAGAAAACTAGATTTCTGAAAGGACATTGGACTTAAACGAAATGTCTCAGAGTGTGCTTCATTGATTCTATTAGTTTAATGACTTAATTCTATTCCTACTGTATTGTTCCCTATTTTCTCTTTTGCTTTTCCTTTTCTTCTCTTTTCTTCTCTCTGTAAACCATGTCTTTGTATAGAGGAACAGCACACTAATAAGGTGATTGGATAGCTGGTATGTTAGCATCACTATATGTTTTATTTTTGTTTGTATGAGAGTTGGTTCGACTGTAGCTGTGGTCTATTGTTTTTATCTGTTTCAGTATAGGCCTCTCTCTCTATTTGTTGGCACACTCATTTGTTTCCCCCCTTACTCCTCTATCTCTCCATTCCCCTCTTCAACCCACTATCTGCTCCATTCTCTCCCCTCTGCTAACCACATTTTATTTCAGGGAGTAAACCTACAGCCCCACTGCATGGACAGATTCCAGGGCAGTGGGAAGTGGGTTCCACATTATCCACACGCCTGTCAGCGAATACCAGGACCTGCAGACAGATTTTGAATCACAGCTCTCCCCTTAAGTACATCTCAAAACTGCAAAGAGAACCACATCCAGCCTACAGTGCAACTTCAGAATTGAAGAAAGTAAGAGGACATACATAAAGAATAGGAGATTGAACAAACAGAAGTAAAACCAATCCCTTTACCCCTGAATAACAGAATTAAAGAAGACGGTGACGTGGAGGGAAGGAAAAAGTAAGGAGGGGGAAAAA
>NW_007258119.1:0-936 GCF_000164805.1 Carlito syrichta | reverse complement strand
TATCCCTACAAACACACATGAAGAAAATGGAAGGAACACAAATTAACAACCTAACAAGCCACCTAAAGAAGCTGGAAAAGCAAGACCACAAAAACCCTAATTTCAGCACAAGAATCCAGATCACCAAAATAAAAGCCCAAATCCAGGACATAGAAGACAAAAAGATAATACAAAAAATCAATGAAACAAAAAGCTGGTTCTTCGAAAGGGTAAACAAGATTGATGGTCCCCTACTAGACTGACCAAGAAAAAACGAGAAAAAACCCAAATAAGCATAATCAGAAACACAAAAGATGAAGTCACATCTGACCCTGAAGAAATACAAAAGATCATTAGAGACTACTACGTACACTTGTATGGAAACAAACTTGAAAACCATAAGGAAATGGAGGACTTTCTGACATCACACAACCTACCTAGGTTGGAACAAGAAGAAATTGAGACCCTAAATAGACCAATAACAATCAAGGAAATCGATTATGTAATAAGAAAACTTCCTACAAAAAAAAAGCCCTGGTCCAGATGGCTTTCCAGCAGAATTCTACAAGACATTCAAGGAGGAGCTGATACCAATCCTACTGAAGGTATTCCAGGTGATTGAAAAAGATGGAACTCTCCCCATATCATTTTATGAAGCCAACATCACATTGATACCCAAGCCAGGTAAAGATCCAACAAAGAAAGAGAACTATAGGACAATATCTTTGATGAACATAGATGATAAAATACTCAAGAAAATCCTAGCAAACCGGATTCAGCAATACATCTCAAAAATCATCCACCATGACCAAGTAGGCTTCATTCCTGGCATGCAAGGCTGGTTCAACATTTGTAACACCATAACTGTAATTAAATAAATCGACAGATGTCAAAACAAAAACCATATGATCATATCATTAGATGCAGAAAAAGTTTTTGATAAAATCCAGCACCCCT
>NW_007258118.1:141266-151153 GCF_000164805.1 Carlito syrichta | reverse complement strand
AATCAACATTGTGAAGGATGTCCATCTTACCTAAGGCAATCTACAAATTCAATGCAATACCCATTAAATTACCAACAACATTCTTCTCAGACCTAGAAAAAACAACACAGGAATTCATATGGAAACACAAACGTCCAAGAATAGCCAGAACAATCCTCAGCAAAAAAAACAAAGCAGGTGGTATCACAATACCAGACTTCAAACTTTACTATAAAGCTACAATCATCAAAACAGTTTGGTATTGGTACAGGAACAGGCATATAGATCAATGGAACAGAATTGAGATTCCAGAAGCAAAACCTCAATTTCTCAACCAACTCATCTTCGACAAAGCCCCCACCACCTACCAATGGGAAGAGGAGAACCTATTTAGTAAATGGTGCTGGGAAAACTGGCTGACCACATGCAGAAGATTGAAACAGGACCCCTATCTATCCCCATGCACAAAGGTTAACTCCAAATGGATCAGAGACCTAAATGTAAAACCTCAAACCATAAGAACCTTAGAAAAGGAGGGAAATGCTCTCATGGAAATTGGAACTGGCATCCAATTCCTGTACAAAACCCGTAACCCACAGTACATAAGAGAGAAGATAGATAAATGGGACCTTATTAAACTGACAAGTTTCTGCAAAGCCAAAGAAACCATCAAGAGAGCAGGGAGACAGCCTACATACTGGGAAAAAGTATTTGCCAACTCTAGGTCTGACAAAGGCTTAACGTACTGGATCTACAAGGAACTGAAACGTATTGAAAAGAAGAAAACAAACAACCCCATTATAAAATGGACAAAAGATATGAACAGACACTTCACAAAAGAAGACATCCGAGCAGCCAACAAACACATGAAGAAATGCTCAACCTCACTAATCATCAGGGAGATGCAAATCAAAACCACACTGAGATACCACCTAACTCCAGTCAGAATGGCAATTATCAACAACTCAAAAATAACAGTTGCTGGAGAGGGTGTGGGGAAAAGGGAACACTTCTACACTGTTGGTGGGAGTGTAAACTAGTGCAACCTCTGTGGAAAGCAATGTGGTGATTCCTAGAAGCTCTAAAAATTGACCTTCCTTATGACCCTGCAATTCCCCTACTGGGAATATACCGTGAAGAACACAAATCACTCTATAAAAAAGATACCTGCACACGTATGTTTATCGCAGCATTGTTCACAATAGCAAGAACCTGGAAACAACCAAGCTGCCCATCAAAAGAGGACTGGATTGAAAAAAATGTGGTACATATACACTATGGAATACTACGCAGCCATAAAAAAGAACAAAATCATGAATTTCGCAGCAACCTGGATGGAACTAGAGTCTATAATACTGAGCGACCTCTCACAGAAACAAAGATCCGAATATCACATGTTCTCACTCATATAATGAACCTTGGACATCCAATGTAATACTATAAGAAAATGACTGAAGGTACTGGGAAAAATCCAGCATCCCTTCTTGATTAAAACACTCAAACACCTAGGTATAGAAGGAACATACCTCAAAATAGTGTCATCTACAATAAACCCACAGTTAACATATTGCTAAATGGACAGAAACTGGAAACATTTCCCCTAAAAACTGGAATTAGACAAGGCTGCACATTCACACCCATCTCTTTCAATATATTGGACATCTTAGCTCAGACAATTAGACAAGAGAAGGAAATCAGGGTATCCAGATAAGAAAGGAGAAAGTCAAGTTATCCCTATTTGCTGATGATACTTTGCTATACTTTAAAACTCCAAGAGAATCTGTCCAAAACCTGCTTGCACTGATAAAGGACTTTGACAAAGTCTCAGGGAACAAAATAAATGTTCAAAAGACAGTTGCATTACTATACACCAACAACAAGCAGGCAGAGACCCAAATAAAAAGTACAATCCCATTCACAATAACCACAAAAAAGTGAAATACTTCAGGATCTTCCCAACCAGAGAACTAAAAGACCTTTACAATAAGAACTATTAAACACTGCTTAAAGAAATCCAAGAAGACACAAACAAATGGAAAAATATGCCATGTTCATGGATAGGAAGAATCAGCATTGTTAAGATTTCCATCCTACCAAAGGCAATCTACAAATTCAATGCAATACCCATTAAGTTACCAACATCATTCTCAGACCTGGAAATGACAATACAGAAATTCATATGGAAACATAAATGACACCAAATAGCCAAAGCAATCCTTAGCAAAAGAAACAAAGCAGGAGGTATCACGCTTCCAAACTTCAAACTTTACTATAAGCTACAGTAATCGAAATAGCCTGGTATTGGTACAAGAACAGGCACATAGAACAAAGAAACAGGATAGAGATTTCGGAAACAAAGCCTCAATTCCTCAACCAACTCATCTTTGACAAAGTGTTGGGAGCCAGCCATGGAGGCCCACCTGATTGACAGGGTCTGGGTGGGCTGAAGACCCCGGGCCACAGGGTGAGCCCAGGAAGCTGAGGCCCTTCTGTCTTTCACCTTTGCTGTTTGATACCGCCAAAGAATTCTGTGCAGTCGTGGAAGAAGAAAATGGCATGTTTATGTGAAGTACTCACAGCTAACCTGGAAATGTCATGGTTTATTTTTCCATTTTCCCACTATGCCACTTGGCCTTTTCTAACATATGCAAGGGTTAAACTCTGAAGTACATCAAGAATGCTTTCTTTCACTTGGTTATAAGTTACTAGATATTGCTTAAGTAATAAATGATATAAGTATATCCACTCCTTATTTGATTTAGGATTATGCAGTTTAGTATTTAGACATAAGGCTTTTTAGAAGCACAAGTTTATAGTAAGTTCATTATGAATTCATTATAAGTTCTAACACTTATCTAGGAGTTTGTAGGTAATTTATAACACTGTTTTCACTAACTTAGGACAAAGATTATGTTAAGGTTTTTACTTAATACTATAGTTAAAATTCTAAGTTAACATTTATAGAGTAGGTTTTCACTAAACTCATAATATAATAATTAGACACTTTTATGAGAAGATCAGCTAAAACAGAAAGCAACCTTGAGGGGCCTGGGAAACATTACTAAAAATTTCTTTTGAGTTCTCTTTAGAAACAAGCACTACAAGATAAGAGAAAAGTAACGAGGACATCTGGACAAGGGAGGCGATCACAGGACTCTGAAGAACATAAGAGCCTATGATGAGAATATTCCTGACCCAAAAGAAATATACACTTAAAGAAACTTTCTTGAAACATTTGTAATTTGGGACATTGGACTGAGAGTGTCATTGTTGGCTTTATGAATAAGACGTTGTCTGGAAGCCTATGGGAATCTTGTTTTGTTTGCTACTAAGACCTATGGGAATCTTGGTTTGTTCGCTACTAAGACCACTAGCTGGTAACTTTTAAAAGATATGAATGTGAAAGAGTTTTCTTTGTCTTGCCCCTTCAAAAATGGTATAAAAGCTGTGTATTAACTAGCATTAAATTGTCATCTGTTTAAGAAGCAGGTGTTCAGTATATGATCTTTGTCTTTCACCTATCCGTCTCTCCTTCAGGACACTTCCCACGACCCTTGCGGGGCAGGCCCCTGCAACAAAGTCTTCAACAACCACCACTGGGGAGAAGACAACCTATTCAGTAAACGGTGCTGGCAAAGCTGGCTGACCACATGCAGAAGATTGAAACAGCACCCCTACCTATCACCATACACAAAAATTACTCTAAATGGATCCAAGACCTAAATGTAAGACCTCAAACTATAAGAATCTTAGAACAAACAGGAGACACCCTTATGGAAATTGGAACTATCAATTCAGAAATTGGAACTGTCAACCTATTCCTATTCAGAACCCACCAATACCTTGAGAAATAAGATAAAGTGGGACTTCATTCAATTATTGAGCTTCTGCAAAGCAAAATAACCCATCAAGAGAGCAGGGAGACAGCCACAGAATGAGAAAAATATTTACCAACTGTATATCTGACAAAGGCCTAACATCTAGTATCTACAAAAAACTCAAACGAGCTGAAAGGAAAAAAACAAATAATCCCTTTTAAAAAGTGGGCAAAATACACGAATATACAGTTCTGTAAAGAAGGTATATGGGCAACCAATAGACCCATGAAAAAGTGCTCAGCCTCACTCATTATCAGAGAAATGCAAATCAAAACCACATTGAGATACCACCTAACCCCAGTAAGAATGGCCATTATTAATAACACAAACAACAGCAGATGCTGGCAAGGATGTGGAGAAAAGGGAAGGCTTCTACACTGCTATCAGGAATGCAAACTAGTGTAACCTCTTTGGAAGACAGTTGGAAATTTCTGAAAGAACTGGAAATTGACCCATATAACCCAGCAATTCCCCTATTGGGAATATACACAGAGGAACTCAAATTATTTTACAAAAAAGATACCTGCACACGTATGTTTGTTGTAGCTCTATTCACAATAGCAAAAACATGGAACCAACCATGGTGCCTATCAAATCTGGGCTGGATAAAGAAAATGTGATACATATACACAATGAAATATTATGCAGCCATAAAGAAGGACAAATGTATGGACTTTGCAGCAGCTTGGATGGATTTGGAGTCGATCATACTCAGTGATCTATCACAGAAAGAAAGAACAAAGTACCATATGTTCTCACTCATAAATGGACCTTGAACAATTATAATACTATAAGAAAGTGATTGGCAGTAATGGAACACTGTCAGGGGAGTGGGGTTGTACTGGCAGCTGAGGGAAACTGCTAGGGGAGGGAGGGCATACCTCATCAACAAAGGTACCTGCATAATCAATGTTTGTATACCTAACCCTGAATTGTACCCCACATTTTTATAATAAAAAAAGTAGCATACCTCAAAATAATAAGTGCCATCTACGATAAGCCCACAGCAAACATATTGCTATATGGACAGAAACTGGGAACATTTCCCCTGAAAACTGGAACAAGACAAGGCTGCCCACTCAGCCCTCTTGTTCAACATTGTACTGGAAGTCCTGGCTAGGGAATTAGGCAAGAGAAGGAAATCAGGTGTATCCAAATAGGAAAGGGGAAGTCAAGTTATCCTTCTTTCCTGATGATATGATCCTATACCTCAAAAATCCAAAAGAATCTGTCAAAAACTTGCTTGAACTGACAAAGGACTTTAGAAAAGTCTCGAGGTACAAAATAAATGTGCAAAAGACAGTTGTATTTATACACCCACAACAAGCAGGCAGAAAACCAAAAAAAAATCACAATCCCGTTCACAACACACACACACACACACACACACACACACACACACACACACACACACAGAAATAGCTCAGCATCTTCCTAATCAGAGAAGTGAAAGACATTTATAATGAGAACTACAAAACAGTGCTAAAAGAAATCCAAGAAGACACAAACAAATGGAAAAATATTCCATTCTCATGGATAGGAAAAATCAACATTGTTAAGATGTCCACCCTACCAAAGGCAATCTACAGAGTCAATACAATACCCATTAAAGTACCAACATCATTCTTCTCAGACCTGGAAATGATAATACATATGCTATTACACAATAGCAAATACATGGAACCAACCATGCTGGCCATCAAAGTTGGACTGTATTTTTTTAAATGTGGTGTATATACACAATGGAATAATATGCAGCCATAGAGAAGGACAAACATATGGACTTCGCAGCAACTTGGATGGATTTAGAGTCTATCATACTCAGTGATCTATCACAGACACAAAGAACCACAGAATATACATTCTACTCAACACCACATGAAATGTACTTCAAGATTGATCACATCCTTGGTCATAAATCAAGCCATATGTTCTCACTCATAAGCGAACCTTGAGCAATTATTATAATACTCTAAGAAAGGATTGGCAGTAATGGGAAACTGTCAGGGGAGGGGAATGAGATTTGCTGTTGAGGGAAACTGCCAGGGAAGGGAGGGGTGCACCTCATCAACAAGGGTACCTGCATAATGATCATTTGTATACATAACCCTGAATTGTACCCCACATCTTTAAAATAAAATAAAATAAATTGAATAAAAATTTAACAACACTATGGAGAACTGAGTACATAAGAATTGCATGACTTCAGTTTCATGTGACTGCAAGTGGAATTTGGACACTGGCCCTCACTCTGCGCAAACTACACAGCCTCAGTCACTCTGCTCTGTCGCCTTTCTGTATTGTCTCATCTATAAGAAGGCATTGCCCACACAGTCTATCTAATAGGTAGATTAAATGTTCACTAATATCCATAATCTTCCTGTAGCTCAACTTAAGTTGAGATGGCTCTGCTTTGAAGCCAGTAAACTATGAGATCAAGATTTTAAACTCAGAATAAATTATTAATAATTTCCCTGTGGTCTTCTGCCAGCAAGATGTCAACATTTGTTTCTACTTTAAGTGCACTAACCTGGATCTTCTCTGACAGATATTTCAAGATAATATGCCTCCTACAAGCATCAGTGCAGAATATCATTTAGATTCTGGGCTAACAAACTAGTGCCCATTTATGAAAATACTGTAGACATTCATAAGTTGATTCAAAAATAATATTTGTGGATTATTAAGTGTTCCATATGTAGAAAAAATTATGAAGAGGTTAAGCCATATTTTTTAACATGCCAAGATTTTGATTTGTCTCATCAATAAGTATAGCTGCAAGCCGGGCTCGGTGGCTCAGCCTGTAATCCCGCCTCTTTGGGAGGCTGAGGTGAGTGGACTGCCTGAGCCCGCGGGTTCGAGACCCACCTGGGCAGCGAGACCTCATCTCTACAATAAATCAAAAAAATCAGCCGGGTGTGGCAGTGCATGCCTGTAATTCTGGCTACTCAGAAGGCTGAGTCGGAAGGATCGCCGGAGCCCAGAAGGTGGAGGCTGCGGTGGCCGGGAGTGGCCACTGCACTCCAGTCTGGGTGACAGAGTGAGACTCCAACTCAAAAATAAATAAATACAGCTGCAGCCAAAACATTTAAAGTACATTTCAAAGTCAATTTTGGTCCATGCTTCATGGTGGACAATATTTCAAACTAATGTGTTGGCCTTACAACATTGTTGAACATTCGTATAAAAGTATCTCCTTGAATCAGTGGCGCTATATTATTTTTTAAATTCATATACTTCTTTAACTAGAGAGTTTAGATTAAGAAGTGAGCACATAATGCACAAAGTTCTACTTCCATTCTATCCCTTCACCTCCACCTCAGAAATCTCCTATTATCAATATATTTTATTACTATGGTATGATTACTAAAAGTAATAAGCAAATATTGATACATTATTATCTAAAATCTATTTACAAAATTTTTATTCTTATGTATATATTTTTGGAGTTTTAAATATCTGTAATGTTATTTTTACAGTTATAATTTCATAGAGATTACTTTCACTATACTAATAGTCTCCTCTTCTTCACTTATTAAAATCTCTATTTCTAAAAACTTCTTTGGCAATTACTGATATTTTACTGTTTCTTTAGTTTGGCCATTGCCATAATGTTATATGGTTGGAATCATATATCATGCAGCTGTTTAAAATAAATTTTTTTCACTAGTTTATATATTTTTAATGATTCATCATATGTTTTTCATGCCGTGATAGCTAACTCCTTCAAATCACAGAATAATATTGCATTGTATAAAATAATTGTTTTCCCATCACCTGTTGAAGAACATCTAGCTTGTCTTTAGTTTTGGTGATTATAGATCATTCTGCTGTAAACATTCCTTTGCAGGATTTGTGTAGACATAACTTTCCTCTAGAACTAGGTATATATTAAAAATAACAATTTTTGAATCATACTGTGAAATTATATTACGACTCATAAGAATTTGGTAGAGTTCATAGGAGAAACTCTCTGGATCTGGTGTGTGTGTGTGTGTGTGCGTGTGTGTGTGTGTGTGCGTGTGCGTGTATGTGTGTTTTAGGATGTTCTTAATGTTAATTCAACTTTTTAATAGACCTAGACTTTTTCAGATAGTCTATGTCTCTAGTATGACCCTAGTAAGATTATATCTTTCAAGTAATGGATACACTTCACCAAGGTTATCAAAAGTGGGCACAGCATTGTCCATAACATTCCTTTACTATCCTTTCAAAGTCTGTCAGTTCAGTATCAATGGCCTCGCTTTTATTTCGGATATTAATAATTTGTGTTGTCTTCTTTTCCTTTGTAAGACTGCATAGAGTTTAATTAATTGTAAAGAGATTCTCAAAGAATAAAATTTTAGTTTCATTATTTTCTGAAATTTTCTTTGTATTAATTTAATTAACTTCTATGATACAGTTTTATTACTTCTTCTCTTTGCTTTTTATGGGCTGCTTCATTTTCTTTTATATGTGTTGCTCTTTTCTACAGCTTCCTAATAGGAACTTCCTAATAGGAGATTATTGACTTTAGATACTACTTTTAATATGTTGCACTTAATACTATAAAGTTCCCTCTGAGTGGTTTTATTGCATTCCACAAATTTTGTCAAGTCATGTTTTTATTTAATTTAGCTTAAAGTATGTTTAATTGCATGGAGATGCCTTATTTTGCCCCTGTGTTTTTTAAAACTGCATGCTAATTTGCAAAAATATTGTGATTTTCTTATTGTTCCACTAATGTTGATTGTTTTGTTTAATCTCACAGTGGTTGTAGGCATGGACTATATGTTCTTTACTCATTTAGTATTATTTGACTGTGTTTTATGGCTTAGATTATGGTTGTGATTTATTCCTGTTATCTTGAAAAAAATTGTATTCTTCTGTTTGGATGCAGTATTCAATAGATGTGTTAGTTCCCATTTATCCCTGGTGATATTCAGTATAATTATATCCATACTTCCAGGTGGTTTTGTCAATCTACTACTATGTCTTTAAAAGTAGACTTTCTAAGTTGTTCTTTCTTATAATTGTTATGACTTCTTTGATATTTTCTATTGGCAGAATAATCTACTAGTATTAGTTCTTTAAACTTGGTTTTCTAAGTTATTTAAATATATGTAACTTTTGAGTTAATGTCTTTGTTTTCAAAGTCCTATGTCTTGCTTTCTACAGGATAATTTCTTTTGATTGTTCTTTTTTGAATATGAGGATCCTGTGCTGATTGTTCCTGAGACCAGTCCCCATTTTGGTGACCTCTAGGATACCTCCCAAGACTCTGCTTATGATTTTAAAAACTTGCCCATAGGTTATTTCAATACAAGTCTTAGGGGTGAAGTCAAGAGAAAACCTGCAGCAAACTTCCAAGAATTCTATCCAATTGAGTCACCTATTAGAGACATGTAATTTCTTCATCAATGAGTGCGATAGCATGTGATGCTGGTTAGTGACTAAGGTTTCACAGATTTTATTGCTCATTTGTCATGTAGGTACACTTAACCTGGTGTATACCAAATTTTCTCATTTCCTGACAGCAGAAGTACAGCATAATACATGCTGTTTACACAAACTGTGTTGGCACTGTATCACACTTTAATTCTGTACATGACAGGAATCCAACAAATTCCAATTCTAACATATCATACAGGGGCCAAATATGAAAGCAGGCCTCTTGAAAGTTAACAGTCTAAACTTGCTTCCTTACCAATTTCTACATGGGTCCATCCTTTTTAAAGTTATTTGCCTGTGCATATCTTGTTCTGTTTTTTGGTTAACTAGTAAATTAAATAATGTGACAATGTTAGAAATAAGGGTCTCTATGTACACCAGAATTTATTGCTACTATATATTTTAGTATTTTTTTTTTACATTTGCTTTTGTGACTCTTCTGAACAAATAATGAGAAATCAATGTTGTTTTCCATTGTGGTCGTTGAAATATTATTTAGTACTCAGGTAATAATTGGACTGAATTTTTTTTAACTGACTTGAAAAAATTAGTGATCCCAATCATTGCCATTGAGTTGATTTGGATAGTAGAAAATCCGTT
>NW_007258118.1:124313-141246 GCF_000164805.1 Carlito syrichta | reverse complement strand
TGGTTAGTGACTAAGGTTTCACAGATTTTATTGCTCATTTGTCATGTAGGTACACTTAACCTGGTGTATACCAAATTTTCTCATTTCCTGACAGCAGAAGTACAGCATAATACGTGCTGTTTACACAAACTGTGTTGGCACTGTATCACACTTTAATTCTGTACATGACAGGAATCCAACAATTTATGTGTGTGTGTGTGTATATATATATATATATATATATATATATTTTTTTTTTTTTTTTTTTTTTGAGTTGGAGTCTCACTCTGTTGCCCAGACTGGAGTGCAGTGGCCGCTCCCGGCCACCACAGCCTCGACCTGCTGGGCTCCAGCGATCCTTCCGCCTCAGCCTTCCGAGTAGCTGGAATTACAGGCATGCGCTGCCACACCCGGCTGATTTTTTTGATTTATTGTAGAGATGAGGTCTCGCCTGCCCAGGTGGGTCTCGAACCCACGGGCTCAGGCAATCCACTCACCTCAGCCTCCCAAAGGCGTGGGATTGCAGGCTGAGCCACTGAGCCTGGCCACTTTACATATATTAAATGACTCAATAATCACCACAAATATCTGGTATTATTTCTTTGCTAGCACCTTTCTCTGGGCACAGAGTGACAAAATGACAAAGAGGTGAATGTGTCCAAGCTCATGTGTTCCTAAGCATAGAGCTGAGGAAGGAAGCCAAGCCTGTGGCCCCAGTGCTGAGGCTTAAAATACAGACTGGTCCTCACCACTCAGTTGTGCCTTGTCTTGAATCTAGTTCCCTAACAAAAATTTGCACATATTCAGGACAATTCAATACCCCAGATGATAAATGTAGTCACAGTGGGTCTGTGGAAGTTGACAGAGACCTAAGTCAGCGACCTAGATGTCATAATGGTAGTGGTCACTTGACTAGGCTTTGAAAAATGAGTGGGAGGAATAGTAGTACGATTATTTAATTCCAGCATATATTTTAGTATCTGCACATTTGAAACTGATTATTGTCTGTTGCTTTCATTTGGCATTACCAGGCAGGAAAAGAAAGGACCTATTTCTCATTTCTTACCTGCTTCTCATTTTGCCTTTCTTGTTCTGTGGAGGAGGATTGACCAGGACCAGCTCAATCCATGCTTGTTAACCAAACTCTTCTTTAAATTATAATCTTTCATATTAAGCACAGTTCCCTGAATCATTATTGAGCAATGCCACCAATAAACTGACAGTCACAATATGAAATTCCAGTTCCCCCAGAAGTTGAGGAGAAGATGACTTCCAAAGAGTGGGGAAATGAGGAGCCCAACTATATTACCAAGGTACAATAGCCCTTCTTTGCCTAAGACATAGATGTTATATTCAAGGTTTCCTTATTTTTCAACTGATATCGATTTAAAAACTTAGTAGATGCATCACAGGTGTTAATGCTTCCTTGAGGGTGAAGAAGGTGTATCTCACCACCTGAGCATGAAAACAAATTGGCATATGGAATTGGCAGTGTCAGGTCATGCAATGTATAATAGGGAATTTTTTTTTACAATAACAAGTTAATCACTTTCTATTAAGAACTCTCTTTTTCTTCTCCTTTTAAAATTTTATATTTGGGAGTAACACATGTATGTTTGTTACATGGACATACTGTGTATTGGTGGAGATTAAGTCTCAGGTGGTCCAATAGCCAGACAGTGAACTTTGTACCCATAGGAAATTTCTGAGTCCTAAACCCCTTAGCATCACCCCCCTTATTTGGGTCTCCAGTGTCTATAATGTCCAGAAGAATATTTCCTAGATTTTCTTCTAAGTTTTTTTTTTATAGTTTGAAGTCTTACATTTAGTCTTTATTCTATCTTGAGTTAATTTTTCATATAGTGAATGATAGGGATCAAGATTCATTCTCCTATATATGGCTAGCCAAATTTCCCAACACCATTTATTGAATAGGGTATCCTTTATCCATTGTTTATATTTGTAGGCTTTGTCAAAGATCAGTTGGTTGTAGGAAAGTGGTTTTATTTCTGGATTCTATATTCTTGTTCATTGGTGGTTGTAATTGCTAGTCAAAAATTATCGCTGGGCTCGGTGGCTCAGCCTGTAATCCCATACCTTTGGGAGGCTGAGGTGAGTGGATTGCCTGAGCCCGCAGGTTCAAGACCCACCTGGGCAGCGAGACCTCATCTCTACAATAAATAAATAAAAAATCACCCGGGCGTGGTAGCGCATGCCTGTAATTCTGGCTACTTGGAAGGCTGAGGTGGAAGGATCACCGGAACCCAGCAGGTCGAGGCTGCGGTGGCCGGGAGCAGCCACTGCACTCCAGTCTGGGTGACAGAGTGAGACTCCAACTCAAAAAAAAAAAAATTATCCAGACAAATATATTTCTCAGAAAAAAAAAAAACTTCTGAACCTTCCATAGATGAGCTCTGCTATAGATTTGGGCATTTATAACTTGAATATTCTTTCACATCTTGGTTTTCCAATATCATCAAGTGAAAAATAGGCTTGTGCAAACAGTCCACAATATCAAGGGAGACTCCCAAAAAGCTAGAATTATCTTTTGTGGGGCAGGCATTTTATACAGGTTTCCCCTAATAGATGTGTTGCAGGAACTCATTGGTTTTTATCTGGAAGTTTTAAGAAGGTTGTGTCACAATCTGTGAAAGAAAAGTCCCAAATTGTGGCAAACAGATGACTTGTTTTTCCACTATGACAACACACCTGCCCACACCACACTGATTGTTTCGCAGTTTTTGACCAAAAATGGTATAATCCTTATGCCTCATCCTCCCTATTCACCTGATCTCACCCCGAGTGATCTTTTTTTTCCCCAATAAAAAAAGGTCCTCAAAGAAAAATGTTTTGCCAATGTGGAAAAAGTGAAACAAAAAACGGCAGAAACACTAAAAGGAATCAAAATTGACAAGTTTAAAGCTGTTTTGAGCAGTGGGTAAATCATCTCAATAGGTACATTGCATAAGAAAAAGAGGACTTTGAATGTTACTGAAATTTAAACATGTAAAAATAAATACACAATTTTTAATGAATTCTGTCATTTTGTGGTTCCCCCTTCTATAATGGGAGCTTCAGAATTTTTTTCTTCTAATTTTTGTGGCTTCAGAAAATATAAAAATGGGTATGTATTCTGAAATCACTCACAGGCTGAAAACAATGTATGAAATAAATGTGGAGTTTATGTATGGGTGTTCATCTGGAGCTCCACCATGAACCTAGAAACTGGGTGGGAATGAGAATTGCAGATACAATTCTAAAAAATGTTTTCCTAGTAACAAACTCTTGCCATCTTTGTACAGTCTCTGGAAACAGGTATGTTGACTTGAGGTGGTGTGAGAGTGCATCATGTGTCTTTGTGTAAGTCTGTGTGATGTGTTTGTGAATATGTTTCTAAGTGTATGTTTATTCTGGGGGGAAAATGTTGAGATTACTCAGCACAATTCTCAGTACTATGTTCCATAATAAAAATTTTAGACTGTATGGTGAATCTATTTTAATTGGTTCACAACTCATCACAGCCATATTTGTTGGACTTTTTGATTATCTTCCCTTACCAGATAAAGAAACTAAACAACAAAGATAAAGGTATCCAAGCTCATTTGCTACTAAGTGAAGATCCAGGATGTGACTCTCTCATATGGTCCTAATATCAAAGCTCTCAACTACAGCCACCAATGATCACCCAATGAAGTGATAATAGTCATTATACTAGTGAGTTCCAACATCCAGCTCTATGCCTGGAATTACCCAAGCTTACAGAGATCCCTCACACTATTCATCATATAAGAGAACTTCAGTGGTCACATCAGTCTAGCTATCTAGGCTACTTTATTGCAGATTTTACATAGTCTTTAGTGTGAAATGGATGTAGACATACCACATTTCTGGTCAGATCACAGATTCTGAAAGACAGAAAACACTAAGTAGGAAAACTTGGTGCACACATGACATGGATGGGTCACTCCTCAATACATGGCTGAATTCATTAAGAATTTGAGAAATGCTTTCAAGTATTGAACAAAGTTGTCACCATACTTTCTGTCAAGACTGCAGCATAGGGACTATGACTACTAAGTATTCAAATTGCTACTTGGTTATTAGCTTGGTTTTCTCCTTTTTATTGCAACACTTTTAAAGCTTTAACAGACAACCTTAGTGCTACAACAGTGGCTACCTCCTTCTTGGACTATCTTTATGTTAACAGTTAAGTGCAAGCATAGGGTGCCACAAACACAATGAGTTTATACACATATCCTTGAAAAGTAAAACTGGACTTTATTATTTACATATTTTCAATAATTAATTATATTTATAAAAGTAATTAATAAATATAATTGAATATTGTTGCTAGCACTGAATGTTATCCCAATAAAGAATTGCTTTAAGAAACATGAAAGGAGCCAGGCTTGGTGGCTCAGCCTGTAATCCCATGCCTTTGGGAGGCTGAGGTGAGTGAATTGCCTGAGCCCGCAGGTTTGAGACCCATCTGGGCAACTTGGCGAGACCTCATCTCTACAATAGATCAAAATGAGCTGGGCGTGGTAGCCCGCACCTGTAGTTCTAGCTACTTGGAAGCCTGAGGTGGAAGAATCGCCAGAGCCCAGCAGGTTGAGGCTGCAGTGGCTGGGAGCAGCCACTGCACTCCACTTGGGGTGACAGAGTGAGACTCCAACTCAAAAGAAAAAAAAGAAAAAGAAACATGAAAAGTCCTATACAACCAATGATAAGTACAGCAGCAACAGTTAAAACATTCATTTGCAATGTTTTATACTCTGACCTTACCCATGTAACCTTGTTATGTAAGAATGTGTGTTCTTCTGAGAATGATTGGAGTTTCTAGGAATAAGGAACTTATTTTTTCCTGTATAATACAGAATCACCCTTAAAACAGGAACATTGGTTGTCTAAACCATGTAAGAGATTCTGACAAAGAAAAATGAGATCTTTTCAAGCAGGCATGTGCATCTCCATTTGGAGTCTTAGGATCTCTTTTAAAGCAAGCAGAGAGTTCTGGTAAGTTGGCAACCCCATAGGTGGAACTGTGAGACTCTCCAAACATGAGTTCCCAAAAATACTCTTACTTTCTTTCCCCCACCCCCCACCCACTGCCAGCCGCACCAGTCTGAGTCCCGGAGACCCTCAGTCCCACACAAGGCCAGCTATTGCAGCCCACTGGCTGCTGCTGCTCCACTATAGGTGGCCCCAGCCCCAGCCATGTGGAGATCCCAGCTCCCTCCCTGGATACAATGTCTCACCCGATGCCAAGCTACCACCTGTGGAGGCCCTTGGATACTGCCTTGTGATGATCTGGGTTCCCTTGCTGGCTACACTGATCTGCCCGGCACTCAGCTGTGGCCAGCTCCCACCCTGACTGGGCTACCAGCCCAGTGACCTGGTGCTTGCTTCTCAGAGTTCCAGCTCCCCACCCTGGGTTCTTGGCCCCCGCCCAGCCCTATTTCAAGCCGTTGTCACCCAGGGAGGCTCTAGGCACTGGCCCCTCAGAGATACCAGCTCCATTTCTGGCTGAAGTGCCCTGTTAGGGGCCAAAGCCACGTCACCATTCACCACCTGCCCTTTGGAGCTCTGGTCCCTCTCTGACTGAGGCACCCAGCATGCAACCCCATGGTTGTGTAAGGGAACAGTATATCTTAATAATGTGCTGATCAGCTGCTCTCAGCTCCTCAGCTCCAGAAGAGGGAACTCCCAGCCTCCTCCTCCACCACAGGCCACTGGTGGCACACCAGATCCA
This sequence comes from Carlito syrichta, assembly GCF_000164805.1. Lineage (NCBI taxonomy): Eukaryota > Metazoa > Chordata > Mammalia > Primates > Tarsiidae > Carlito > Carlito syrichta. Next base: position 135,515 of record NW_007258118.1, on the reverse strand, counting down.
GCACCCAGCTGTGCGGCTGATCCCCAGTGACTCACATGCCAACACAGCCCATCATAGTGGATCGCCCACAGACCCAGACAAGCAAAAAGAAAAGACAGGTAGAGAGAAAGAAGCCAGGAAACAGGAGCTGCCCACCTTGATCATTTTCCAGGCAGAGATTTGCATTGCCCCACCCACTTACAAGCAGCCTCCACCTTGGTTTCTAAGGTAACATCACAAAACAGGAGACAAAAGTCCCTCCCCTATGCTGAATCAGATACAGGCAACTCAGCATCACAGACCTCTCAGGCAGCAAGCTAAAGAAACAAACTCAAGCTGGGATTTCATCTATCTGCCTGCAAAGAAAGGAAAGGAGAGGCTAGAGATCAGAGCTGAAGAGACTTTAGACACTCAGGAAAGATTCCAGGGCTAGCCTGATTTCTTATTTTGACTTTTGAGTGTATTGTTTTAACTGTTTGTTTTGCTCTTTTGTTTGTTTTTTGATTTAGACTACCAGCTTGTGTTGGGGAAATATGCATCAAAGGGCATGATTTTATTGAACTGTCTTTGGGTGGTTACCGGTATGCTTTAGGGAATTTTGTTTTTGTGTCTGTTTTCACTCTTTTCTGGCCTTGTGTTTCTTCTTCACCCATTAGTTGGTATGAATGTCTGTTTTCCCTCTCATTCTTCTCTCTTTCTAACTTCCTCTTGACCCCCCTTCCTCCATTATTTTCCTTTTTCATACCTCCTTTTTTTTCCAGGGACCAAACCTACACCCCTCTGCATGGACAGATTGTAAGGCAGTGGGAAATAGGTTCCAGTGTGCCTATACACCTGTTGGTGGATACTGGGATCAGCAATTAGATTCTGAATTACAGCTTCCCCCTCAATTAAACCTCAAAACTGCAAAATGTACAGCCCCCAGCCCACACTCCAGCCTCAAAAGTGAACAAAGCCAAAGGAAACTCATAAGGAAGAACAGGAGATTGAACAAACGAAGTAAAAGCAACCCCACCTTCCCTGAAAAACAGAATTAAAAAAGGAGAGGGAAAGGGGGAGAGAGAAAAAAATCTACACAAATGAAGAAAAACCAAAAGAAGAATATGGGTCTCTCCCAGACCCCTGGGAGGGCAGACAATGAGAAAACTGACTTAAGAATGCAAACAATGAAGAGCCCCCAGAATGACTGGTCTCAAACTATAAACCTAGGTATCAAGACGTTAATGGAGAGATTAAAAAGAATTGAGGAGAGACAAGAAGAAACTAGGAAGGAGTTGATAACTGAGATAACAGTAATAAAGAATACTGTGAATGAAATAAATACCAAACTGATAAGTATGGAAAGCAGAATTAGCCAAGCAGAAGAAAGAATCTCAGAGCTTGAGAATGAAAATATAGAACTAACCCAAGCTGTCAAAAACATAGAAAAGAAGCTTAAAAAGACAAAACAAAGCCTTGAAGAGATGAGAAAATACTTCAAGAGAAAGAACCTAAGAGTAATTGGCCTTCCTGAAACAGAAAGAGAAACAGAGGCCCCCTTGGAACAAACATTCCATGAGATTATTCAAGAAAACTTCACTCATCTCATTGGTGACACAAAAATTCAAACACCAGTGATTCAGAGAACACCTGCAAGATAACAAATGAGAAGACCAACTCCCAGACACATAATAATTTCCCTAAACAAAGTAGGTATAAAAGAAAAAATCCTAAAGGTAGCAAGAGAAAAAGGCCAGATCACCTACCATGGAAGACCAATTAGAATAGCAGCAGATTTATCTACAGAAACCCTGCAGGCTAGGAGAACTTGGAGCCCTATATTCAAAGTTCTAAAAGATAAACAATTTCAACCAAAAATAACCTACCCAGGCAAGCTAAACTTCATCAGTGAGGGAGAATTAAAATCTTTCCCAGATATCCAATCCCTAAGAACTTACGCTGCCACCAGATCACCTCTACAAGAAACACTTAAGAAAGGACTAAACACAGAAGAAACAGAAAAAGGAACAACAACCCTCTTCACAAGAGGTACAGGAAAAAGAGTAACACACACACAAACCAACCCCCAAACCAAAAGAAAGACAACACACAAAGAGGAACAATAACAACTACTCTATAAGAACTTTATGATAAGGACCAACTCTCACATTTCAATAGTTAGCCTTTGTGTGAATGGACTAAATGCACCACTGAAAACACATAGAATGGCAAAATGGATAAAATATCACCAGGCAACAATATATTGCCTTCAAGAGACCCATCTCACTAGAAAGGACATGTACAGACTCAAAGTAAGAGGATGGGAAACAAATTTTCAGGTGAACAAAATACAAAAGAAAGGAGGAGTCATGATTCTAATTTCAGACAAAATACCATTTAAGCTATCAAAAATTTAAAAATATGCAGAAGGCCACCACATAATGATAAAAGGTTAACTCCATCAACAAGAAATATCTATCCTAAACATATATGCACTCAACATAGGAGCACCAACTGTCATAAAGCAGCTTCTAGGAAAACTCAAGAAAGATATAGACTCTAACACTATCATAGTTGGGGACTTTAATACCCTACTCACAACACTAGACGAATCTTAGGACAAAAAATCAGCAAAGAGAACCAGAACGTCAATGTAACTCTTGAAAAAATGAACTTAATTGATACCTACAGAACACTCCACCCAACGACCAAAGAATATACATTCTACTCATCATTGCATAGAATGTACTCTAAATCAACCACATACTTGGTCATAAACAAATTTCAAAAGATGGAAATTTTGTCATACACCTTCTCAGACCACAGTGGAATAAAAATAAACAGCAACAGCAACAAGTTCCCCCCAAACCCACAAAGACATGGACACTAAATAGCATGATGCTAAACAACTTCTGGGTCAACAATGAAACCAAAACAGAGATTAAAACATACCTGAATACAAATGAAAATGAAGAGACATCTTACCAAAACCTCTGGGATGCCATGAAGGCTGTAGTAAGAGGGCAATTCATATTTCTACAAACGCACATGAAGAAAATGAAAGGATCACAACTTAAAGACTAACAAGTCACCTTAGGGAGCTGGAAAAGCAGGACCACCAAACTCTAACCTCAGCAGAAGAATCCAGATCACCAAAATAAAAGCACAAATCCAGAACATAGAGGACAAAAAGATAATACAAAAAATCAATGAAACAAAAAGCTCATTCATTGAAAGAATAAACAAGATTGTTCACAATAGCAAGAACCTGGAACCAACCATGCTGTCCATCAAAAGAGGACTGGATTTTAAAAATGTGGAACATATATATGATGGAATACTATGCAGCCATAAAAAAGAACAAAAATCATGAATTTTGCAGCAACCTGGATGGAACTAGAGTCTATAATACTGAGCGATCTCTCATAGAAAGAAAGATCTTAGTATCACATATTCTCACACATAGAGTGGGCCTTGAACATCTATCATAATAGTATAGGAAAAGGATTAACAATGATGGGAAACTATGGGGGTGGGCCAGGGAGGGGAAGGGATGTGGGATTAATGGTAGTCAATATCTGTCTGGGGACAGGGAGACACCCCTTATCAACAAGGGTGCCTGAACGATGCATATTTGAATACCTAACCCTTAACTATACCCCACAATTTTAAAATAAAAAATATGTTTAAAAACAAAAATAAAAAACAAAACAAGCAGAATTCACAGAAGGATACAATGTCACTGAGAGAAATACACAATTTCAGTAGCACACATGTCTAGAGTATTTAAAAGAAATCAAGATGAACATGTAAAACTGTGTAAAGTGAGCATTGAAAAATCCAATATAAAAAAGTTTAAATCTCACAATTCAAATAACAGGAGTAGGTGACTTTCTCTCATTTCCATCAAATAATAAAATAAAGATAATGCTAATCTTGTTCACATACTTCCAGAAAATTGTAATACAAATAGACATACTGCATTATCAGATCAAGAGAATTTCAATCAACTCTTGCAATAGCATTAGAGAAAAGGTAAATGACAGACACAGTCTTATGAATATAGAAGATAAAAATCTGAATATAAATTTTTAGCAACCTAGAATTAGGCTTTTTTTTTTTAGAAAGGAAGAAAGTGGGATTTTATGGTGGGATTTCCATAGGGTTCATGTGGAGAGGACCCATGGCTGTTAGGGATCACTACTGGACAGTTGAGAAAAGAGAGTCATCAAGTTAATGGAAGGGATATTTTTTGACAGAGGGGAAAATTGTTCTGGGTGAACCTCAGGAGAATCCTGGGGAAAGGGTTTCCAAGATGAGGCTATAGAGAGATCAAGCTAAGAGAAGTTGAAACTCTGTCCCCTACCACAGCAGGGTCTAGAGATGAATTAATGTGGAGTTAGTGTCATGGAAATCAAACTTTGATTAGGAAGAAATGAGCAGGGAAGTTGCATACTCAATGCTGGTGCAGCTATTGTCCATTCGTAGGTAGGGCTTAGTCCAGATAGCTCAGATCAGTAGTCAACAGGGCAGTGGGGCTTTCAGATTTTATTCATTAAATGACAAAAGTACCAGCCTAGACGAGCACTTTTCCAGTTAGTTCACATTAGCTGCTTATGATGGTTTGACCAGTTTAAGGGAAGTTTATTCCTTGCAGAGCTATGTTTTGACAGTTGTTTTGTATGTCCTAAATTCTGAACAACCTTGTTGAATAAACAGACATGACTTAGGGTAGTCTTCTGAAGAGCTACTCAATGCCAGGCAGCTGAGAGGGTGAAGGTTTTGGGGCAGGAAGGCCACACATTTGTATTTCAACAGAGGAATTCCTTTAAAGGAAACTGGGTCATATTTGCAGTTAAGGATTTGAAATGTACAGAAAAAAATAACATTTAAGATTAGAGATGTCATTATTTCATTTATCTCCTCCATAGCATCAACTTTGTCCTCACATAGACCTTTGGATAAAAGAATTGGTGAATTGAAATGAAGGATACTCTTGCATCAGTGGTCCAGGACATGACCTAAAAAGTTTTATTTTGTTCAGATATGTCTATTTTAGTGAACCAAATATGTTTCCCATTCCTGATTCTTTTCTCACCAGTGTTGTGATACCAAAGATCACCATCTCTAAATGTCAGTACCCTGAAGAGAAATATATAAGCCATGGCACTCCTCTTTCCACTCCTGCAGGCTGATGTGGGGATCACAGTAGATGATACCAAACGTTATCCATGAACTGATAGGCATTGTACCCATATACACAAAATGCAAAGTATTTTTCCATTATCCACATCTCTGTTCCCATACAAACACCCTCTCCATATTCACCCACTTCTAAATGCCAATGTTATTTCTCTTGGTATTTAGTAAACATTTTTAAAGCACAAAAGAAGTACAAGTCCTCTTGAGGTTTTTCTGCATTTAGTCATTTTATCCTCATTATGTAATACTGAAAAGAATGTTTTATTAAATCACTTAGCATTGAAATGCAAAGAACTGAGGGCAGAGAGATTCCATGACCTTCTCAGGTTCACATGACTCTAGGGGTGATTTGGACCCAGGTCCTTAGTACAGACACCACACCATCAGTCACTGGGTTCTGCTGCCTTTCTACATCACCTCATCTACATAAAGTCAATGTGGATAGGTAGAATAAGTGCTCACTGAACTCTATAATCTTCCTGAAACCCAATGTTTAGTCAGATGACTCTGCTTAGAAGCCAGTAAACTATGGGATCACAAGTTTAATGAAGAATAATTTATTCCTAATTTTCATCTGGTCTTCTGCAAGAAAAATGTCAATAGCTCTCTAGATTATAAATGTACTTCCAAGGATTCTCAGGAAGACACTGGTGGAGTCAGTCAGACTAAGAGTCCCAGTGTGAGTGCATGGAAACTTTCACTTATGTGTCAGTGAGTAAGTGGGCATGTGAGTGACTAAGTAGGGACTCAGGAACAAGTGCCCACGTCCCTCCTGGTGAAGCAGTTGATGCTGCAACTGCTCTGCTTGGTCCCTAGTGCTTCTTGGGGTGCAGAATTAGCACCATTTAAAAAAAAAATTAACAAAGCTCTTCTTGGGAAGAAGCTGCAGGGAGATACTGTCAGCTCCAGGCTCGGCCTCACCACTGCAGCACCTGCCCAGTCACTGGCAACAAAGCCCACAGAGGAAACACAGTGAGAGAGCCCAGAGGCAGAGCTCCACTGGACAAGATGAAAGAGACAACCTGCCACCATCTTTAGAACTGGGTAGTAAAGTGCTCCAGCTTACTCATCACAGAGCAACAGACCCAACCCAATCTCTATGACCAGCTGATTAACTACTCAGGGGTTGATTGTGCCCCAGAGAGAATATCCTGAAAGCACAAACTACAGAGGGACAAGACAAGTGCTGGGTCAGAGATGCTTTACCCTCTGCCCTGATACAGTCACAGGACAAAGGGTATGGCCAGGAAAGGACAAGGAAGACTTCCAAAGAGATCAGTGGTGAGAGATCAGTTCGGCTGACCCAACCCCCTCTTTTCCAGCAGTGCTCTGAACATCAGATCCACATGACTGGGGTACAACTGAGAGGGACAAATCCAGAAGGAGCCTGGATGTCAGCTGCTATAAGGAGTACTCCACTCCAGGATAAGCCAGGCTGGGACACCCCACAAGTACCTGGAAAAAAGACAATCCCACATCTCCACTCCAGAGGGGATCCCCCTGACTGTACTAGAGTGGGAGGGGAAGGCTGAAGACCCAATCATCCCCAGTGCCCCATCATCCTTCTCTGGGAGATTGCGAATGAGTTTTAAGCTCTGTAGGAGACAGGAGAGAGGCAGCCAAGAGGGACAACCACAGAATCTGCCACAAGAGGGCAGTGTTTTTGTTTGTTTGTTTTCAAACTTTTGTATGTTTTAATCTGTGCATGAAAATGTAGGTGAAAGTTTGAGCTGCATCCCGCCATCCTTTTTTGTTTGTTTCTTCTTTCATTTTTTTGTTTTCTATTCATGTGTACACATAAAGAATTAAGTGTTCATGTCTCATTTATTTTGTTTGTTTGCTTCTACTTTTTTGTTCTCTTTTTAGTTTAATGTGTGTGAATACATGTGTAGGGGCTCTATTTGAATTCCTTTTTTTCTTTTCTTTTTTTTCTCCTTTTCTTCTCTTTGTATTTAGGATTGGGCATGTGTGATTACTTCATTTTCCTATTTATATTGTTATTCCAATTTGTTTTGGTGTGTGTGTGTGTGTGTGTGTGTGTGTGTGTGTGTGTTTAATTGTTTTTTAGCTTTGGTTACTGCTCTTGTTGTTCTGTGTGTTTATTTAGTTAATTAGTTAGGTTTTAAGTGTTTGTTCATCTTATTTTATTCTACTTTTATTTGTTCTCCTCATTGCTGCTACTGTATCTTGGACTCAGGGGATTTGTACACACACCTATTGCATCATCATATAGCGTGGTGGTGGGGAGTGGGTCTCAGAGATACCACACTACAATCAGTGAACATTGTAATTTGCAAGTCATTTCTGAATTCTAGATTCCCATCCTCTACCTTATTCGACTCTCAAACCTACAAGAGACAGCAAAGCTTCCCACCCAAAGCCCTGATTCAAAATAGAACAAATTCAGAGCCCTGATCAAGGAAGAATAGAGGGCTGATCAAACATCAGGAGAGAAAGCCTCTCCCACTGCCACTGAACACCAGAACTAAGATAAAAGAAAGAGATCTGTCAGAAATGAGAAAAATTCAAAGGAAGAACACAGATACTTCCCAATATTATAAAGAGAAAATGTCTAAAAAATCAGATTCAAAGCCCAAACTATGGAAGTCACCACCAACAACTGACCCCAGAAGACAACATGGATTAGGGAATGGATGGAAAGAGTGAGTAAGACTCAAGAAAGACAAGAAGCAACAGTGAAATAACTTGTAACTGAGACTTTGGCCATAAAAAATTTCATTTAGAAAATAAATAAGATGACAAGCATGGAAAGCAGAATTAACCAAGCAGAAGAAAGAATCTCAGAACTTGAAGACCAAAACATGGAATTAATCCTATCTGTAAAAAACAGAAAGAGCCAGGCACAGTGGCTCAAGTTTGTAATCCCAACACTTTAGAAGACCAAGGTGAGAGAATCGCCTGAGCCCGTGGGTTTGAGCCAATGGGTTTGAGACCAGCCTGGGCAACTTGATGAGAGCTCATCTTTACAATATATTAAAAAATTAGCTGAGCATGGTAGTATATGCCTATAGTTCTGGCTACTTGGAAGGCTGAGGCAGAAGGATCACCTGAATCCAGCAGGTTGATGCTGGGATGGCCATGAGCATGCCACTGCACTCCAGCATGGATGATAGAGTGAGACTCTGACTCAAAAAAAAAATAGAAAGAAAACTCAGAATGGAACAAAGCCTCCAAGAGTTGTGTGATTATATCAAGAGGCCTAATACACCTGATTGTTATACCAGAAGAAGAAAGGGAAATGGAGAACACCTTGGAGTAAGTATTCCAGGAGGTTATCCAAGAAAATTTTCCCATCTCATCAGACATGTGACCATCCAAATAGAAGAGATACAGAGAACACAAGTAAGACATCAAATGCTTTGACCAACCCCTAGACACATAGTAATTCACCTACACAAAGTAGGCACAAAAGAAAAAAATACTAAAGGCAGCAAAAGAGTAAGGTCAGACTACCTACTGGGGAAAACAAATCAGAATACCAGCAGACCTTCTAGCAGAAACATTATAAGCTAGAAGGAACTAGAGTCCAATATTCAAAGTCCTCAAAGATTCCAACGAAGAATTTCCTACCCAGTTAACCTCAGCTTCATCAGTAATGGAGAATTAAAATCATCCCAGACATTCAATCCCTAAGAGACTATGCAGCTTCCAGACCAGATCTAGAGAAGATGCTTTAAAAGGTATTAAGCACAGAAGAAATAAATATAAGGATGACTATGCACTTCCCAAGAGAACAGCAGAACCCAAAATCAACAGAGAATGCATAGCGACTACAATGTTGAAAACACACAAATACATAAACCCCAAAACTAAAAGAAAACAAAGAAAAGAACTTTATAAGAACCTCATGATAGGGATAAATAATCACATTTCAATAATCAGACTGTACACGAATGGGATAAATGTACCACTGAAAGACACAGAATGACAAACTGGATAAAAACTCATCATCCAATAATTTGCTATATCCAGGAAACTAATCTCACCACAAGGAATGCACACAGACTTAAAGCTAGATGATGGAAAATGAGTTTCCAGGTGAATGGATCACAAAAGAAGGCAGAAACATGATCTTAATATCAGACAAAATAACTTTTAAGCTACCAAAAATTTAAAAAGATACAAAAGGGCACTACATAGTGATAAAAGATTCAATTCATCAACAAAAAATATCCATCTTAAATATATATACACCCAACACAGAAACACCAGCATTTTTAAAGCAACTAATAAGTAAACTAAAAAAAGATATTGACTTTAACTATTATAGCAGGGGATTTGAATACCTAACTAACAGTCCTAGATAGATCATCAGGCAAAAAAAAAAAATCAACCAGGAGATCCAGAACCTCAACTTGACACTCGATCAAATGGACTTAATATATACCTACAGATTATTCCACAACCATAGAATATACATTCTACTCATCACCTTATGGAAAGTAATCCAAGATTGATCACATCCTCGATCATACATCAAGCTTAAATAAATCTTATTAGATCAAAACACTGCCATGCTCCTTCTCAGACCACCATGGAATAAAAATAAGTATCAACACCTATAAACTTCCCCCAAAACCAAAAAGTCATGGACACTAAACAGCATGAAACTGAACAACTACTGGTATAAACAGAAATCAAAACAGAAATTAAAAGATTCCTTGAAACAGATGAAAACAAAGAAACATCCTACCAAAACCTCTGGGATGCCAAGAAGACAGTTCTAAGAGGGGCTGATATCAATTCTATTGTAAGTATTCCAGGCAACTGAGAAAGATGGAATTCTCCCCAAGTCATTTTACAAAGCTAACATCACACAAATACTCAAACTGGGTAAAGATCCACCAAAAAGCACTACAGGCCAATATCATTAATGAACTTAGATGCAAAAATTCTCAACAAGATTCTGCAAATCAGATCTAACAATACGTATCAAAAATCATCACCATGACTAAGTAGGCTTCATCCCCAGGATGCAGGGCTGGTTCAACATCCATCCACAAGACCATAAATGTAATTAAATACATCAACATAAATGTAAATAAATACATCAAACAATAAATACATTGTTTTGATGTAGAAACAAAAACCACATGATTATATCATTAGATGCAGAAAAAGCCTTCAATATAATCCAGCATTGCTTCTTGATAAAAACCCTCAAACACTTAGGCATAGAAGGAACATACCTCAAAATACTAAGTGTCATCTACAATAAACCCACAGCCAGCATATTGCTAAATGGATAGAAACTGGAAATATTTCCCCTGAAAACTGGAACAAGACAAGGCTACTCACCCTCATCCCTCTGGTTCAACATTGTTTTAGAAGTCCTAGCTAGAGCAATTATACAAGAGGAGGAAATCAGGGGCATCCAAATAAGAAAAGAGGAAGTTAAGTTATCCCTCTTTGCTAACAATGTGATCCTATACCTCAAAATCCCAAGATAATCTCTCAAAAACCTACATTCACTGATAAAGGACTTTGATAAAGTCTTGGGATACAAAATAAATATGCAAAGACAGTTGCATTTTTATACACCAACAAGTGGGCATAGAACCAAATAAAAAGTACAATTCCATTCACAATAGCCACAAAAAAATGAAATACCTCAGCATTTTCCTAACCCAAGAAGTGAAAGACCTTTCTAATGAAAACTGCAAAACACTGCTCCAAGAAATCCAAAACTCACAAACAAATGGAAAAACATTCCATGCTCATGGATAGGAGGAATCAACATTGTTAAGATGTCCATCCTATGAAAGGCAATCTCCACATTCAGCACGATATCCATCAAATTATCAAAATCATTATTCTCTGACCTGGAAATGGTAATACAGAAATTCATGTGGAAACATATATGACCATAATTAGCAAAAACAATAATCAGGGGGAAAAAAAGCAGGAGGTATCACCTACCCAGACTTTAAACTTTATTATAAGAGCTACAATAATCAAAACAGCCTAAGCCAGGCTCGGTGGCTCAGCCTGTAATCCCACGCCTTTGGGAGGCTGAGGTGA
>NW_007258118.1:116817-124293 GCF_000164805.1 Carlito syrichta | reverse complement strand
CCAGAGTCCAGCAGGTAGAGGCTGTGGTGGCCGGGAGCAGCCACTGCACTCCAGTCTGGGCAACAGAGTGAGACTCTAACTCAAAACAAACAAACAAACAAACAACAGCCTGCTTTTGGTACAAGAACAGGCATATAGACCAACAGACAGGATAGAGATTCCAAAAGCAAAACCTCAATTTCTCAACTAACTCATCTTTGACAAATCCTCTACCAACAGTCACTGGGGAAAGGAGAACCTATTCAGTAAATCGTGCTGGGGAAACTTGCTGTCCGCATACAGAAGATTGAAATAGGACATGTAGCTATCACCATACACAAAAATCAACTCTAAATAGATTAAAGACCTAGACATAAAACCTCAAACTAAAAGAAACTTAGAAAATGCAGGAGACACCCTTCTGGAAATCGAAACTGGCAACCAGTTCCTGATCAAAACCCCAAGTATCCATACCATAACAGACAAGATGGACAAGTTGGACCTCATCAAACTGACAAGCTTCTGCAAAGCTCAGGAAACCATCAAGAGAGTAGGGAGACAGCCAGAGAATGCCGAAAAATATTTACTAACTGTATATCTGACAAAAGTCTGACATTCAAGATCTACAAGGAAGTTAAACGTGCTGGAAGGAAAAAAAATAGCCCCATTAAAAAATGGGCAAACAACATGAATAGACACTTCTTAAAAGAAGATATATGGGCAACCAACAGACATATAAAAAAGTGCTCATGCTCAGTAATCATCAGATAAATGCAAATAAAAACCACATTGAGATATGAACTAACCCTAGTAAGAATCACTATCATTAATAAAACAAACAACAACAGATATTTTTGAGGATGTGGAGAAAAAGGAAAACTTCTACATTGCTGGTTGGATTGCAAGCTAGTGTAACCTCTTTGGAAAAAAGTGTGGCAATTTCTAAAGAACTAGACATTAACTTTCCATATTACCCAGCAATCCTCCTACTGGGATTATACCCAGAGGAACTCAAATCATTCTCAAAAACGATATCTGCACATGCATGATTATTGCAGTATTATTCACAATAGCAAAAACATGAAACCAATGCTACCCATTGAAACCGGACTGGATAAAAAATATAGTACATATGCACAATGAAATGTTATGCATTCATAAAGAAGGACAAACATATGAACTTCACAGCAACTTGGGTGGAGTTGGAGTCTATCATACTCAGTGATCTATCACAGAAACAAAGAACAGAGTCCCACTCATAAGTGGACCCTGAACATTTACCATAATAATATAAGAAAGGAATTAGCAGTATCACCAGTATCAGGATACTGCCAGGTGGGAGGGGGTGGTACACAACATCAATAAGTCTACCTGATCTCAAACCAGGCAAAGTGGGGACCAAAAGGAGTCCCAAACTTTACCTGTACAATGACCACTTGCATACTTAACCCTGAATTGTATCCCACATCTTTAAAATAAAATCTAAATAGAGAAAGAAAGAAATGTATTTCGTAATATCTTCTGTGAAAAGTGACTTTAGATTTCCACCTATCCTTCTGCAGTAGATGAAGAACAGCAGCCTCATCCCACACAACCAGATGTACCCCATTAATGCCACCAAAGAAAGTACTGTAGCTGTTCAATAATTAAGTTTATTCAATATAATAATCGTGTATTATTCAATGTTACATATGTGGAAGATAACTATGAAGAGGTTAAGCCATATTTGTTTAATTTTTGAAAACTTTAATTTACCCTCTCAATGAATACTATTGTAAGTACAGAATGAAAACTATGTTAGAAGTTATTTCCTTCGCATTTACTGGTACACAACATACTCTTCAAATGTTTTTGATATTACCTGATTGTTGAAAGTTATGACACTAATTTATTCTACTAGTGAGTATATATTTAAGGTCCCTTTACATATTTTTATAATTTGATAACATTCTTTTAAATAGAGGAATTTTCCATGTGTAGATTAACCAAAGGTTGTTTATCCATTCACATCTTAAAGAATATCTTAGTTGCTATCAATTTTGGTGACTATACATAAATTTACGTCAACATTCTTGTGCAAGTTTTGTGTGGGTACAACTTTTCATCTCTTCAGGGTAAATTCCTAGGAGTGCAATAGTTGTATTATATGGTTATACTATATTTGGATGTGTAAAATTTGATACATTTAGTCAGTGAAATCATCTGGGCTTGGTACTTTATTTTGGAATATTATTAATTTTGACTCAATTTTAATAGATATAGGCTTATTCAGATCCTACATTCTTTTGGTGTGACCTTTGAAATATTGTGTCTTTCCAAAAATTGGTACATTTCACCAAGATTATCAGACTGTGGACATAGAATTGTTCAAAATGTGCCTTTATTATCTTTTCAATATCCATGAGATCACTAGTGCAGGCCTCTCCTTCATTTTTGATATTAGTAATTGGTATTTTCTCTCTGGTTTCTTTTTGGCTAACCTGGATAGATGCTTAACAGTTTTATTGATCTTCTTAAAGAAACTGGCTTTGAGACTCATTGATTTGTACGCATATACACACACATATTTTTTAATTCCATTGACTTATGTAATATTTAAATTACTTATTATGTTTACTTTACACTGTCCTCTAGCTACAATTTTCCTTTTTTTTTTTTGAGTTGGAGTCTCACTGTGTCACCCAGACTGGAGTGCAGTGGCCGCTCCTGGCCACCACAGCCTCAACCTGCTGGGCTTCAGTGATCCTCCTGCCTCAGCCTTCCAAGTAGCTGGAACTACAGGCACACACCACCACACCTGGCTAATTTTTTGATTTATTGTAGAGATGAGGTCTCACCAAGTTGCCCAGGCAGGTCTTGAACCCACGGGCTCAGACAATCCACTCACCTCAGCCTCCCAAGGTGTGGGATTACAGGCTGAGCCACTAAGCCTGGCTAGCTACAATTTTCTAAGGAAAGTTATAGATTAGTATTTTTAGAACTAATTTTCAAATATTTTGAATCCAGTGGCATAAATTTCTCTATAAGCAATGATTTTACTGAATTCCATAAATTTGTCTAGTAAAATACTGATTCATGTAGTTTAAAATACTTATAAATTCCTATGAAGACTTATTTTATATATTTTATATATATGACTGTGTTAGAAGACAGTAAACTATAAGATCACAAATGTAACTAAGAATGACTCAGTCCTAATTTTCCTCTTGTCATCTGCCAGAAAAATGTCAATTTCCCTCTCTATTATAAATTTATTTTCCAGGATGTTCTGTGAGTGTTCACTTAGATTTCCACTTCACCATCTGAAGTGGATTAAAAAGAACTTCATCCCACAAAACATGGTGTAGCCTATGAATGCCACCAAAGAAGATACTATATTGCTTAATTTACAAATATTTGGGTATTTTCTGGCTATTTTGTTATTGTTAGTTTATGCAGATTTTCTATTCTTTTAAAGTTAGTTATAATGTATTTTAAGATCAAGAATATGATATCTTTGTGAATCCTCCATGTGAAGTTTTTTTGGGGTTTTTTGGGGTTTTTTTTTTAAGAATTGTGGGTTACATTTGTTGCTTAGTTATATTGTATGAAGGCAAGCTTTGGACTTCTGAAATATCTTTTCCATGCCAAGTTGTGATCATGGAATCCAATAAGCAATTTTGTATCTATTATCTCCCTCCCTTGCTCTCTACTTTAGCAGTTCCCAATGTCTGTTGTTCCCATTCTTGTGCCCATGTGTGCAGGGTTTAGGACCCACTTATGATTGACAACATTCAATATTTATTTTTTGTTTCTGGGATAATTCACTTAGAATGATGCTCTCCAGCTGCATCCATGTGGCTGCAAAAAAAAAAAAAACAACATAATTTTGTTTTTCTTAATGGCTGTGTGGTATTCCTTTGTGTCTGTGTGCCACATTTTCTTTATTTAGTCCACCTATTATGGGCATCTGGGCTGGTTCCATAAATTTGCTATAGTGAATAATGCTGCAATAAACATACAGATGCAGATTTTTTGGTTTTATTTTGTTTTTTAGCAGAGTGTTGTTTCATGTTCTTTTGGGTCTATTCCAAGAAGTGGGATTGCTAGGTTGGGTGGTAGGTCTATTTTTAGTTCTTTGAAAAAGTTCCAAAATGCTTTCAACAAGGGTTGAACTAGCTTGCATTTACACCAACAGTATAGAAGTCTTCCCTTTTCTCTGCAGCCTCACCAATATCTGTTATTATTTTTATTTTTTAATGATAGTCATCCTGATCAGTATTAAGCAATATCTCATTGTAGTCTTGATTTGCATTTTTCTGATGATTAGTCATGTTGAGCATTGCTTCATGTGTTTATTGAGTGCTTATCTGTTTTCTTCTGATAAGTGTTTTGTGTCTTTTGCCCACTTCTTACTTTTTTCCTCCTGTAAAGGAAGGAAGGAAGCAACTAAATGGAATTGCTTGGATTTTAAACCTTGCCAAAAAGCTACAAGAATCAAAACTATATGGCACTCATATGTAACAGACATTCAGACCAAAAGAATATAATTGATTGATTTCAGGATAGAGAGTCTAGAAATAAACCCACATATCTCTGGCTATCTTTTTAACAATTGAGTCAAGACTACTCAAGAAATGGTACTGAAAGAGCAGAATTTTCACATGCACAATATCAAAGTGGGAGCCTTATCTCACATAATATATAAAAGGGCAAAAAAGAAATGGCCTAATTATAAAAATCATTAAACTCTAATAATAAAGCAGAGAGTAGAATTTATAACTTTGTATTTGGCAACAAATTCTTAGCTATGGTTCCAGATACACAAAGACAAAAAGTAAAGTGAATTTCATCAAAATTAAAACTTTCATGGACTAATGGATTTTTACCAAGGAAGGAAAAGACAATCTGAAATAATGGGGGGGATATTCAAATATCATATATTTGAAAGATTTTAATATCCAAAATATAAAAGAAACCAATTAAAAGATAGCAAGAATGAAAAGACAAAACGAAAAACAGTTTAAACACGTGCAGTTGGCTTTAACAGGCATTTCTTCAAAGAAGGTATGCAAATTATCAATAAGAAAAGGATGTATGCTAAATGTCTTTAATTATTTAGGAAATATAAATCAAAACCATAAAGAAAATCCACTTCCAAAGCACTAGAATGACTATAATCAAAATAATGGAAATAATAGAATGCATGAGAATGGGGAATACTGGAAACAACCTACATTGGAGATAGAAACGTAAAGTGATACAGCTCTGTTGAAAACAGTTTGCAATTCCTCAAAAAGCTAAATGTAGAATTACTATGTGGTAGAGAATTTCATTTCTAGGCCTATGCATAAAAGAAATGCACCCAGACATGGATATAACTATTTCATTGAAATATCATCACAATGAGGTGTTCTGGTAAGATGCCGATGGCATAGGTGGAATTGTGAGAGTCTCCAAATGTGAGTTCCCAAAAAGACTCTTACTTTTCTTCCCCAACCCCCCTGCCCACCACCAGCCACACTGGTCTGAGGTCTGGGAACCTTCAGTCTCATGCAGGGCTGGATATTGCCGCCCCTGGCTGCTGCTGCTCTACTATACATGACTCCCACCCATGCGGGAGTCTCAGGCCTCAGCTCCCTCCCTGGCTACGTCATCTAACTTAGCACCCAGCACCAAGCTGCCAGTCACCCAGGGAGGCTCTGGGGGCCCACCCCTCAGAGATACTGGTCCCATTTCTGTCTGAAATACCCTGTGAGGGGCCCAGGGCCCCTCTCGCCACTCACCACCTGCCCTTTGGAGCTTTGGAGCTCTGGAGCTCTGGGCCCACACTGGCTGAGGCACTCAGCATGTGACTCCATGCTTGTGTAAGGGAATAGCATATCTTAAGGAGGTGCCAATCAGAGGCTCTAAGCTCCAGAGGAGGGAACTCCTGAACCCCTCCTCCACCCCAGCCTGCTGGTGGCACCCCAGATCCAGCGCCACAACAGCCCATCATAGTGGATCACCCAGGGACCCAGAAGAGTGGAGAAAAAAGACCCATGAAAGTGAAACTGCCACATTGGCCATTCTCCAGGCAAAGATTTGCATTGCCCCACCCACCTATCAGCAGCCTCTACCTTGGTTCCTAAGGTAACGTTGCTAAACAGGACACAAATTTCCCTCCCATATGCTGAATCAGACAAAGGTAAATGAGCATCGCAGACCTCTCAGGCAGCAGGCTAAAAAACCAAACCCAAGCTGTGAGTAAATCTAGCTGCCTGCAATGAAAGCAAAAGGAGAGGCAAGAGATCAGAACTGAAGAGACTTTAGACACTAAGGAGATTCCAGAGCTAGTCTGATCTCTTATGTTTACTTTTGATTTTATCATTTTGACTGTTAGTTTTGCTCACTTTTGTTTGCTTTCTGACTTACACTATCTGTTACATGATTTTATTGGTCTGCCTTTGTGTAGCTGCCAGTATTCCTTAGGGAATTTTCCTTGTTTGTTTTTTTCACTTCTCTCCGACCCTGTGTCTCTATTTCTCCTGTTAGTTGGTATATGTCTGTTTTCCCTCTCACTCTTCTCTCTTCCTAACTTCCTATTGACCCCCCTTCCTCCATAATTTTCCTCTTTTGTACCTCCTTTTGATCCAGGGACCAAAACTACATCCCGCTGCACAGATTGTAAGGCAGGGGGAATTAGGCTCCCGTGTGCTCATACACCTGTTGGCGGATGTTGGAATCAGCAAATGGATTCTGAATCACAGCTTCCCCCTCAATTAAACCTCAAAACTGCAAAAAGTACAGCCCACAGACCACACTCCAACCTCAAAAGTGAACAAAGTCAGAGGACCCTCATAAGGAAGAACAGGAGGTAGCACAAGCAAACCAAAAGCAACCCCACCTTCCCTGAAAAACAGAATTAAAGAAGGGGAGGGACAGGGGAGAGAGAGAAAAACCTACACAAATGAAGAAAAACCAAAAGAAGCAGATGGGTCTCTACCAGACCCCTGGGAGGGCAGACACTGATAAAACTGACTTCAGAATGCAAACAATGAAGAGCCCCCAAAATGACTGATCTCAAACTACAAACCTAGATATCAAGACATTAATGGAGAGATTGGAAAGAATTGAGGAGAGACAAAAAGAAACTAGGAAGGCACTAATAAATGAGATAACAGTAATAAAGAATACTGTGAATGAAATAAATACCAAACTGATAAGCATGGAAAGCAGAATTAGCCAAGCAGATAAGAACCTCAGAGCTTGAGATCCAATATATATAACTAACCCAAACTCTTAAACACACCAAAAAAAGCTCAAAAACACAGAACAAAACCTTCAAGAGATGAGCATTTATCTCAAGACACCGAACCTAAGAGTAATTGGCCTTCCTAATGCAGAAAGAGCGACAGAGACCACACTGGAACAAACATTCCATGAGATTATTCAAGAAAACCTCCCTTATCTAATCAGTGATGCAAAAATTCAAACACAAGAGATTCAGAGAACCCCTGCAAGACAACAAATGAGAAG
>NW_007258118.1:113152-116488 GCF_000164805.1 Carlito syrichta | reverse complement strand
GAAAGACAAAAAACCAAGTGGAAGAACAACAACTCTATAAGAACTCTATGATAGGGACAAACTCTCACATTTCAATAATTAGCGTGAATGTGATTAGACTAAATGCACCACTGAAAAGACATAGAATAGCAAAATGGATAAAATATCACCAGGCAGCAATATACTGCCTACAAGAGACCCATCTCACTAGGAAAGACATGCATGGACTCAAAGTAAGAGGATGGCAAACAAATTTTCAGGCGAATGGAACACAAAAGAAAGCAGGAGTCGCAATCCTAATTTCAAACAAAATACCATTTAAGCTATCAAAAATTTAAAAAGATACAAGGGCCACTACATAATGATAAAGGGTTCACTCCACTAATAAGAAATATCTATCCTAAACATATATGCACCCAATAAAGGAGTGCAAACTTTCATAAGGCAGCTTCTAGGAAAACTAAAGAAAGATATTAACTCTAACACCATCATAACTGGGGGCTTTAATATTTCACTCACAACCCTAGACAGATCATCAGGAAAAAAAATCAGCAATGAGATCCGGAACCTCAATATGACTCTTGACCAAATGGACATAATGGATACCGACAGAACACTCCATCCAAAGACCACAGAATACACATTCTACTCATCACCACATGGAATGTACTCTAAGATCAACCAAGTATTGAACTATAAATCAAGCACAAGCAAATTTAAAAGGACCAAAATTTTACCATGCACCTTCTTGAACCACAATGGAATAAAAATAAACATTAACACCAACAAGGTCACCCCAAAACCCACAAAGACATGGACACTAAACAGCATGATGCTAAACAACTGTTGGGTCAATGATGAAATCAAAACAGAGATCAAAAGATACCTGGAAATGAATGAAAATGAGGAAACATTTTACCAAAATCTCTGGGACATAATGAAAGCAGTAGTAAGAGGGGAATTTATATACCTACAAACGCACAACAAGAAAATGGAAGGATCACAAACCAACACGTAACAAACCACCTAAGGAAGCTGGAAAAGCAAGACCACAAAACCCCTAATTTGAACAGAAGAATCCAGATCACCAAAATAAAAGCCCAAATCTAGGACACAGAAGACAAAAAAAGATAATACAAAAAATCAATGAAACAAAAAGCTGGTTCTTCAAAAGGATAAACAAGATCGATGCTACCCTAGCTGGACTGACCAAGAAAAAGAGAGAAAAAACCCAAATAAGCACAATCAGAAACACATAAGATTAAGTCACATCTGACCCTGAAGAAATACAAAAGATCATTAGAGACTAATTTGTACACTTGTATGGAAACAAACTTGAGAACCTTAAGGAAATGGAGGATTTTCTGTCATCACACAACCTGCCTAAGTTGAAATAAGAAGAAATTGAGACCCTAAATAGACCAATAACAATCAAGGAAATTGACTACATAATAAGAAAACTACCTATAAAAAAAAAAGCCCTGGACCAGAAGGCTTTCCAGCAGAATTCTACAAGACATTTAAGGAGGAGCTGATACCAATCCTACTGAAGGTATTCCAGGTGATTGAGAGAGATAGAACTCTCCTCAAATCATTTTATGAAGCTAACATCACATTGACACCCAAACCAGGTAAAGACCAAACAAAGAAAGAGAACTGCAGGACAATATCTTTCATGAACATAGAAGCTAAAATCCTAGCAAACCGTATTCAACAACACATCTCAAAAATCATCCATCATGACCAAGTAGGCTTCTTCCCTGGGATGCAAGACTGATTCATAAAACCATAAATGTAATTAAATACATCAACAGATGTCAACACAAAAACCACATGATTATATCATTAGATGCAGAAAAAGCTTTTGATAAAATCCAGCACCCCTTCTTGGTAAAAATCCTCGAACATCTAGGCATACAGGGAACATACCTAAAAACAGTAAAAGCCATCTATGAGAAACCCTTGAACATCTAGGCATACGGGGAACATACCTAAAAACAGTAAAAGCCATCTATAGAAAACCCATCTATGAGAATTCAGGATACTCCTGAATGAACACAAAATGGAACCATTTCCCCTGAAAACTGGAACAAGTCAAGGATGTCCATTCTCACCCATCCTGTTCAACATAGTATTGCAAGTCCTGGCTAGAGCAATCAGAGAAGAGAAGGCAATCAGGGGTATCCAAATAGGAAAAGAGGAAGTCAAGTTATCTCTCTTTGCAGATGACATAATTATATACCTTGAAAATCAAAGAGAACCTGTCAAAAACCTCCTTATACTGATAAAGGCCATTGGCAAAGTCTCAGGATATAAAATAAATGTGACTCCAAATGGATCAGAGACCTAAATGTAAAACCTCAAACCATAAGAACCTTAGAAAATGAAGGGCATACCCTCATGGAAATTGGAACTGGCTTCCAATTCCTGAACAAAACCTGAAACACACAGGCCATAAGAGAAAAGATAGACAAGTGGGACTTCATGAAACTGACAAGCTTTTACAAAGCCAAAAAACCATCTTGAGAGCAGGGAGACAGCCTACAGACTGGGAAAAAGTATTTGCCAACTCCAGGTCTGACAAAGGCTTAACATCTTGGATCTACAACTAACTCAAATGTGCTGGAAAAAAAAAACAAACAACCCCATTATCAAATGGGCAAAAGATATGAACAGACATTTCACAAAGGAAGACATCCGAGCATCCAACAGACACATGAAGAAATGTTCAACCTCACTATTCATCAGGATGATGCAAATCAAAACCACACTGAGATACCACCTAACTCCAGTCAGAATGGCAATTATCAATAACTCAAAAAATAACAGTTGCTGGAGAGGGTGTGGCGAAAAGGGAGCACTTCTACACTGTTGGTGGGAGTGCAAACTAGTGCAACTTCTGTGGAAAACAGTATGGCGATTCCTAAAAGCTCTAAATATTGACCTCCCATATGACCCCGCAATTCCCCTACTAGGAATATACCCTGAAGAACTCAAATCACTCTATAAAAAAGATACCTGTACACGTATGTTTATCACAGCATTTGTTCACCATAGCAAGAACCTGGAAGCAAGCATGCTGTTCATCAAAAGAGGACTGGATTAAAAAAATGTGGTACATATACATGATGGACTACTACGCAGCCATAAAAAAGAACAAAATCATGAATTTCACAGCAACCTGGATGGAACAAGTGTCTATAATACTGAGTGACCTCTCACAGAAACAAAGATCTGAGTATCACATGTTCTCACTCACATAGTGGACCTTGAATATCCAACATAATACTATAAGAAAATGACTGACAGTGGTGGGAAACTATGGGGGGAGGGGAAGGGAGATGGGATTAATGGTAG
>NW_007258118.1:92473-113132 GCF_000164805.1 Carlito syrichta | reverse complement strand
GAGATGCAAATCAAAACCACACTGAGATACCACCTAACTCCAGTCAGAATGGCAATTGTCAATAACTCAAAAATAACAGTTGCTGGAGAGGGTGTGGTGAAAAGGGAATATTTCTACACTGCTGTGGACATGCAAACTACTGCAACCTCTGTGGAAAGCAGTGTGGCGATTAATAAAATCTCTAAATATCAACCTCCCATATGACCCCACAATTCCCCTACTGGGAATATACCCTGAAGAACTCAAATCACTCTATAAAAAAGATACCTCCACACAAATGCTTATCGCAGCATTGTTCACAATAGCAAGAACCTGGAACCAACCATGCTGTCCATCAAAAGAGGACTGAATTTTAAAAATGTGTACATATACATGATGGAATACTATGCAGCCATCAAAAAGAACAAAACCATGAATTTTGCAGCAACCTGGATGAACTAGAGTCAATAATACTGAGTGATCTCTCACAGAAACAAAGATCTGAGTATCACATGTTCTCACTCATATAGTGGACCTTGAACATCCACGTAATACTATAAAAAAAAAAGACTGACAGTGGTGGGAAACTATGAGGGGGAGAGGAAGGGAGGTTGGATTAACAGTAGTCAATATCTGTCTGGGAATGGGGAGACACCCCTTATCAACAAGGCTGCCTGAATGAAGCATATTTGTATACCTAACCTAAACTGTACCCCACAATATCAAAATAAAAAATATTGTTTAAAAAAAAGAAGCCTCAAAATTGAGGAGTACAAAAACTTTTTTGAGCTGTAGAAAAAGCATCTCTATAGGTTTATTGCATCAAAAGTAGAGTATTTTGAAGGTACCTGAAGTTTAAACATGTAAAAATAAATGCACAATTTGTTATAAATAAATTCTATGATGTGCGAGGTCCCCTTTCACACAGTGCTGTGAATCTATGACCAGCAGGGGAGCTGTGATCTGACAAGAGACAGAGAGACTGATAGGCCCACAACTGGGAAATGGCTGAGCCCGATTTAGTGGATGTGTGGTTCTCCTGCAGCTGGGACTGATCAAGCCCCATGGAGTCATTTGCCAGGACTACTCTCAGTGCATGAGGATTAGTCAGGTCATCTCCTTTCTCTACCTAATATGGAACCACTGTCCAGACCAGAGTCCAACCAGGCCAGGGGTTAGAAAGCAGCATGGTAGGATTATATTTGCATGAGGATACCACCTCACAAAGATGAAAAGAAAAGATGGGAGAGACTCAAGTGTCTCCTGTCTATGTTGTGGAACCCAGGAGGCTGTGCTGGGTGTTCCCCATATGGCTCCACAGGCATTCATTTGTAATATCCAGTCCACATGAGAACACTGTGTGTTATGCAAGTACATGCAGGTCAGAGGAATGCCCTTACCCCCATTCTCAATAGCCAGCTGTCCTCCCCACCCCCACCCCATGTGGAATTCCCCAACTTCCCCTTGCTCTACTCTGAACACCTGGGCAGAAGCAACAGCAGTAAAGTCAACACATTTCAGGCTCTTGCCTAGAGTGACCAGAGTATCAGGGAGAGTAGGTGGAGATGGGACCTTTGTATGGAAAAGGGAATTATGGGGTATTCTAAGAGGATGGAGGATGTGGGACTGTTCCACATTGAAAGTCACAGTGTGGGTGATAGATTTCAGGTGTGTGAGCCCACAGAGGTTTTACTGAGCTGGGACTGGACTGTGCTGTGACTGGGTCAACCTCCCCATGGGTCCTCTGTGCCCATTCAGTTGTTCATGGCTTCAGTCATTTATTCCACCCTTTTCTGCAGGTATCCAGGGGTCACCTCTGAAGGGAAAGACACCTTTGTGTGTATTGCATGGTGAACCAGCTGAGACGTCTTTACTCTCATTCGTGGATGCTCCTCTCTTCCCTGCTCCTTCGTGTGTGTGTGTGTGTGTGTGTGTGTTGTGTGTGTGTGTGTGTGTGGTGTGTGTGTGTGTGTTTGCCTCTCCATGGAATTCCAAACCTTGGCACTCCTGTCCCTCAGGCTCATTCACCAGCTCCTCCTCAGCCCTAATACACCTGTCATCTCAGGCACATTAAGAAAAATCTGACTTGCCCTGGGACCCTAGTGAGAAGCCTGTTCTCCTTTGCTCAGATTCCCAGTGACAACCCTGCCTGGGACCACATTCTTCCATGTCCCTTTGATTTTGGTATGGTGAAACAGTTTTGCATTTGGGGGCTAAATATCACTTGGTCTTAAAGTATAATTATTTTAATATGCTGCTGAATTCTGTTTGCTAGTCTTTTGTTGAGAATTTTTCATTACTATTCAAAAGGGATTCTGGTCTGTAGTTTTCTTTTTTCTTTGTTGTTGCTGTTGGTGGTGGTGGCAGTGGTGGATGTGGTGGTATCAAGACAATTATGATCTCACAGAATTAATTAGAAAATTTTCTCTTCTCTTCAATTTTTGGATCCTTTGAGGAGGATTGAAGTTAATTGTATTTTACATATTTGGCAGATTTCACCAGTAAAGCAATATGGTCTAGGGCGATCCTTTGTTGAATTTTTTCTTTTAGTTAGTACATAATAAGTATACATTTTTTGGGTTTTTTGAGTCAGAGTTTCACTCTATCACCCAGACTGGAGTGCAGTGGCATACTCATGGCCACTGCAACCTCAACCTGCTAGACTCAGACAATGATGTGAGAAACCATGTATAGCTAATTAAAAAAAATTATTGTAGAGATGAAGTCTTGCCATCTTGCCCAGGCTGGTCTTAAACCCTTGGGCTCAAGCAATCTTCTCATTTCTGCCTCTCAAAATTCTGAATTTACAGGCATGAGCTACTACATCCAGCTAAATGTACATATTTATATGATACAAAGTGATATGTTGATACATATACACAATGTGTAATAATCATATCAGGATAATGAGCTCATCCATCACCTCAAACTTTATCATTTATTTTTTGTGGAATATTAATAATTCTCTCTGGCAGTTTTTAAAAAAATACACAATAAATCACTTGCCATACTCACTCTAAAGTGCTATGGAACATAATAAATTATTTCTCCTATGTAGTTATAATTTTGTATTCATTAACCAACCTCTTTCTCTCCTCTCCATGACCTTCCCAACCTGTAATAATCACAATTCTACTCTACTTCTATGAATGCAATTTTTTTTTTGTTTCCACATGAGTGAAAGCATGCAGTAGTTATCTTTCTTTGCCTGACTTATTTTGCTCAACATGATATCCTTCTGGCTCACTCATGTTTTTGTCAATGACAGAATTTTATTTTGGTTTAGGACTGCATAGTATTTCATTGTGTATATGTACATTTTCTTCATTCAGTCACATGCTATTGCACATAAAAGTTGGTTCCATATTTGGGCTATTGTGAATAGTGCTCCAAGGATTATGGAGATACAGATATCTCTTCAAAATACTGAAAAGATATTTCAGCTAAATATTCTATAATGAGATTGCTGAATAATATGGTAGTTCTATTTTTTTTAGATACCTCCATACTGTTTTCCATAATGTCTGTACTAATTTGCATTCCTACCAACAGTGTATAAATGTTTCTTTTTCTCCACATTCTCACTAGCATTTGCAATTTATTGTCTTTTACGTAAGAGCCTTTCTAAGTAACATAAGATTTCATTGTGGTTTTGATATGAAGTTACCTGATAATTAGTGATGCTATACATTTCATTATATACCTGTTGGCTATTTGTATGTTTGTTTTTTGAAAAACGCCTATTCAGATTTGTTTCAAAATTTTTCCATTTTAAAATCAGAAATTTTTAATTTTGACTTTGAGCTCCCTGTATATTCTAAATATTAGTTCCTTATAAGATAAATAGTTTGTAAATATTTTCTCCCATTCTACATATTGTCTCTTCTCCCTGGTGTTGGTTTACTTTGCTTTTTAGCTTGATGTAATTCCATTTGACTTGTTTCTGCTTTGCTTGCTTATGTTTTTGAAGAATTACCCATAAAATATTTACCTACAGGAATATCCTGAAGTACTTACTGTATCTTTTCTTTAAAAGTTTTATATCTTGATGTCTTGTGTTTAACTTGTCAATCAAGTTTTAGTTAATTTATATGCATGGTGAGATATAGAAGTCTAGTTTCATTCTTCTGCATATGGATATCCAGTTTACCCAGAAGTATTTATTAAAGAGGGTGTTCTTTCTGCAATGTATGTTCTTGCTGCCTTTGTTAAAAATTAGTTGGTTGATTATTTATTTCTGGGCTCTCCCTTCTGTTTCATTGGTCAATACCATACCATTTTGATTACTATAACTTTCCAGTGCATTTTGAAGTCAGGAAGTGTGATGATTTCAGCTTTAGTTATTTTGCTCAGTATTGCTTTGGCTATTTGAGGTCTTTTGCAGTTTTTTGCTATACAAATTTTATAACTTTTTCATATTTCTGTGAAGACTGTCACAGATTTTTTTTTTTTTTTAGAGATGGGGTTTTGCTATGCTGTTCAGACTGGCCTCAAACTCCTGGGTTTAGGCAATCTACCAACCTAAGTTTTCTGATTAGTGGAAATTACAGACACACACCACTGCACTTGGCTTCTCTGGTATTTTGATAGAGATTACATTGAAAACGTACGTTGCTTTGAGTAGGTGGTTACTTTAACAATGTTGATTCCTTTCAATTTATGATCATAGGATTTCTTTTCATTATCTGTTGTACTCTTCAATTTCTTTCACTGGTGTTTTATAGTTTTTGTTGTAGAGATCATACATCTCCTTTGTTAAATGTATTCCTAGGTATTTTATTATTTGCAGCTTTTGTAAATGGGACTGCTTTCTTGATATCTTGTTTAGCTAGTTTTTTATTGGTGTATAGAAACATTAAGGATGTTTGTATGTTGATACTTTATTCTGCAATTTTATTGAATTTATCAGCTCTAAAACTCTTTTGGTTTTTTGTGCTGATGAGAAGAATGTGTATTCCATATGTTCTATAACATTCTGTAAATGTCTGTTGTATCTATTTGATATATAATGCAGTTTAATGCTGATACTTCTTTGTTGATTTTCCATATAGACGATCTGTCCAAGATTTAAGGTTGGGTACAGGCATCCACAATTACTCCTGTGTTGAAATCTGTTTCTCTCTTTAACTCTAATGATATTTGCTTTATGATTCTGGATGCTCCATTGTTTGGTGCATACTTATTTACAATTATAATATCCTCTTGCTGAAATGATCCCTCTATTTTTAATGACTTCGTTTCTTTTTGTGCTTTGTTATATAAAGTCTATTTTCTCTGATACAAGTATAGCCACTCTTGCATGCTTTTGGATTTTGTTTGTGTGGAACATCTTTTTACATCCCTTCAGTTTCATTCCATGTGTGTCTTTATAGATGAAGTGAATTTTATCTATACAGCATATAGTTGGATCTTATGCTTTTTTCTGTTTTTTAGATACAACGTCTCACTCTGTCACCCAGGCTAGGGGTATATTGGCATGGTCATATCTTACTGCAGCCTTAAACTCCTGGACTAATCAACTGTCCTGCCTCTGCCTCCTAAGTAGGTAGGACTACAAGGGTGCATCAGTTAGCTTAGCTTAGCTAATTTTTCTTCTTTTTTGTAAAGACAGAGTCTTGCTATGTTGTCCAGGCTGGTCTTAAATTCCTGGCCTCAAACAATCCTACCTCAGCCATCAAGGCTTTCATTTTGAAGTCCTGAGACTTGAGTGTCATACCAATGGTCCATGGTATGATGAGTTTTGTGGACATTTTGGATTCCAAAACACACATTGGGGATAGGATAATCCCTTCAATATATGCTGATGGGAAAACAAGATATCCACATACAGAAGAATGAAACTGGTCCTACAGATCCCTCAGAGCTCAACTTGGACACCTTTAAGTAAAAGACAGTAGGCTATTAGAGGGGGTGAGATGTGGAGGCATAGTCTGGCTCACCCATTATCATTGGCCATCATTTGACATGCCAAAATTTGGGGAGAGGCCCAAAATGATTTGAGTTGGAGACACATAACTATATTATGACTGAAATGCATCACTTCCTAGAGAAGTTTTTTCACAAACAGGGAGAAAAGAGACACATTAATTAATAAGAATTTTTTTATAAAGCTATCTGAGTTGGGCAAGTCATGGATTCAAAATACATACATACATACATTTATAATAAACCATAAGGTACATAAGACAAGATTTTTTTTATGAACCATACAAGAATTTCCCACACCCTTCCAAAGCAGTAATGCTCCTGTAAATTCAGGAGTCATAATGACATGGATACAAATAAAGACAGGGTCATAGAGAAGAGTGATGAAGACAAATTGACTGCCAAGAAGGAGGCTTTGCCTTAACTAATATGTGTTTTATGGCTTAGTGAAAGGCTCATACCTTCATGGTCATGATTACAGTTAAGGCACAGGGAATGGCTAGGCTTAGAGGAGACCAGTCTTCTGCTCTGTAACACTGGCATGATGTTATGGGTGTATCATGTTGCTAAGCACTAGTCTCCACAGAACCCACCACTATCTCAAACCCAGAGGTTCCCCCTTTAGGAGCAGAGCCCAAGGAATTCTTCTTTCAATGAGCCCTTCCCCCAGCCCAGCTTACCAGGAAATTACACTATAGTTCATAGAAACCAGTGACATGGTCCACCTATCCTTAGACAAGGATTCCTTAACCTGACACAAAAGAGAAGGAGCCACAAAAGTTCAGATATTAGCTGCTTATGGGCTTCAAACAGGGGCAGGTGGCCCATAACCCACAGCCTGGTCATTTCCATAAAAGCAGATGGGGATTCAATGTCCCTTGTCTGTCACCAACATGCAGGCACCACTTTGGATACAGGAAACCATTTTCTCTCCACCCCCCCCGACACACACACAACAAGAGAAATGACTAGAGCAAAACACCTTGTACTTGAAGCTCTGTAGCTTAGAAGTGTTTGATCATCTCATCACAATTAAATTGATCCATAAATTATGTAGGCTAGTCAAAATATTCCAAGAATCCCAATCCCCACTGGGTCAACAGAATAACCACAACATCTCTAGTACCACTGCTTCTACAGTAACACCAGTGAAGTTGCTCTTGACCCTTTTTCAAGACCTAAGGGAATAGCAGTCTCTCAAATACCTTCCTTAGGAACCCTGTGGATTCCTGGCCCTGTCCCTTTACTGGTAGAGAAATATAGTAACCAAAACAAAATGGTACTAACATGAAAATAGACATATAGACTGACAGAACACAATAAAGTACACCAAAAAAATCCAGCACTTAGTGTCAACTGATTTTCAACAAATGTTTGAAGAACACACATTGGGGAAAGGATGACCCCCTCAATATATACTGATGGAGAAATAGGATATCCACATGCAGAAGAATGAAACTTGGCATCCATGCTCAAAGAGGATTAAAGTTTTAAATTTAATAACCAAAACAATAAAAATACTAGTTGAAAACATAGTGCAAATTTTTCATGACATTGATCCAGGCCAAGATTTTTCAGAAAGTATCTCAAAAGCTTAAGATAAAAAAGTAAAATAGACAAATGGGGTTACACCAAACTGAAATGCTTATGAACAGCAAAGAGAACTATCAACAGAGTGGAGACACTACCTACAGATAAAGGGAATATATTTGCCACCTATGGATCTGACAAGAGATTAATATCCTGAATTTAACAGGAACTCAAAAAACTCAATGGTGCAAAACACAATGGCTATATAATCCAACACTTTGGGATGTCAAGATAAGAGGATAGCTTGAGCCTAGGAATTTGAGACCAGACTGGGCAACATAGCATGACCTCATCTCTACAAACAAAAAAAAAATTAAAAAATAAGCCAGATGTGCTAGTGCATGCCTATAGTCCCAGCAATTCAGGAAATGGAGACAGAAGGATAACCTGAGCTTAAGCAGACAAGGCTATGGTAAACCATGATTGTGCCACTGCCTTCCAGCATGAACAATAAAGCAAGAGTTAAAAAAAAAAAACACTTCAATTGCAAGAAAGCAACCTGATTAAGAAAATAAGCAAAAGACCTAAATGAACTATTCTTAAGAGAAGACATAAAAATGGACATCATGTTAATTTTACAAAATCTGCTCAACATTACAAGTCATCAGAAAAGTAAATCAAAACAAGATACCACCTCACACCAATTAGAATATTAATAAGCAAAGAAACAAATGCTGAGTTGAGTGTGATAAAGGGGTCTCTTTATACTATTAGTGAGAATACAAATTAGTACACCCGTTATGCAAAACAATATGGCGATTCCTTAGAAAATTAAAAATAAAACTACCATCTGATCCAACAATCATACTACTGGGTATATTGTCAAATAAAATAAAATTAGTATGTCAAAAAGGTATCTGCACCCCATATTTTTGCAGCACTATTCTCAATAGCCAAGATATGAATTCAACCTAAGTGTCTATCAATGGATGACTGGATAAAGAAAATGTGGCGTATATACACAATGGAATACTATTCAGTCATAAAAATAATAAAATTTTGTCATTTGTAGTAACATGGATTAATCTGTAGGACTTTGTGTTTAATGAAAGAAGTTCAGAACAGAAAGACAAACATCACATAATCTTAAGAAGAATCTAAAAATGTTGATAACATATAATTAGAAAATAGAATAGCCTCTGGTAAGGGTGGAGGAGGGGATAGAGAGACATTGGTCATGAGCATAAAATTACAGATAAGAAGAATAAATTCTGGTGGTCTATTGCATAGTAATACAATTAGGGTTGACACTTTTGCACTGTATTTTTCAGAACAGTTAGAAAACAGCATTTTAAATGTCCTCACCACAAAGAAATAATAAGTATATGAGGTAATAGATATTCTAAATGTCCTGATTTGATCATTTCTCAATGTATACATGTATCAGACTGCCTTATTGTACCCCCAATATGTACATTTGTTACATATTCGTTAAAAAAATAGAAATAATGGTAAAATTTATATAAACCTCCAAAAGGCCCTGGATATCCAAAGAAATCCTGAGTAGTATAAACAAACTGAAGGCATCACACTCCCCAATTTCAAATTACAATACAAAGCTACAGTAATCCAAATAGTATGGTACTGGAATATAGACCAATGGACAAAAAGAGAAATATATATGTGTGTGTGTGTATATATATATATATAATTTTTTAGTGCACCATTAAAAACATAATGGGAAAAGGAGAGTCTATTCAGTAAATTATTTTGAAAAAACAGGTTACCTATATGTAAATGAATTAAATAGGACACGTGTTATACAACACAAAAATCAACTCAAAATGAACTAAACAAAAGAAATGAAAGCATAAATCTACCATCAAGGTTGCAAAATGAAATAAAGTAAGAAGAAGAATGGGAAGGAGGGAAAGAATGAAGGAAGGAGGAAGAGGGTGAGAAAAAAAGAAAGAAAGAAAGAAAGAAAGAAGGAAGAAGGGAAGAAGGGATGGGAGGGGAAGTGGAGTGGAGAGAGGGAAGGGAAGGGAAAGGAAATGAGGAGAAGAGGAAGGAAAAAAGGAAAGGGAAGAAAACTGAAAGAAAGAAAGAAAAAAGCAAACAAGGAAAAAGTTCTTTGACAATAACATGTTTGGGGTAATTGTGTGTGTGTGTGTGTGTGTGTGTGTGTGTGTGTTTTATTGGAAACCAAAATCATGGGCAACAAAAGCAAAAGTAAACATGCTGGACTACAGAAAACTGAAAATCTTCTACACAGTCAAAGAAATAACCAAATTAAAAGGCATCATATACATTGGGAGAAAATGTTTGGGAATCATATATCTGATAATGGACTATTATAAAAAATATATAGGAAAATAACTCAGCTATGTAGCAAAAAAAAAATCCAAGTAAAAAAAGGGCAAAGAACCTAAGTAGACATTTCTCCAAAGAGGAATAAAATTGACTCACAGGTAAAAGAAGAGGTGCTCAATAACACTAATTATCAGGAAAATTCCAATCAAAATATTGCATGGTATCTCTTATGTGCATAATTATGTGAAAAAAGTTGAATACGTAGAAGTAGAATAGATTTAATAGTGCTTACCTGAAATAGTGGGTAGCGGTACAGGAGAGATACAGGTCAAATGATACAAATTAGCAATTTGGGGTGGGTGTGGCACAAAATTTGTGGATACTTTAATTCAATCCTATAATGAATTTGAGTGACCAGCAAAGTTTTTAAAACAAGTTTGTAAGAGAAAGAAGAGAGGAAAGAGAGAGACTAGCCAGAGCTAGTATGGGTAAGAGAAATCACACTTCTATCTCACCTAAGCTCCACCCTTCTTATGGCCATTGTTAAGGTAAATCAATAGTATACTAAAAATTTGCTAAGACAGTAAGCTTCATGTGTTCTTTCCAGAGAAATACGATGTGAGATGATGAATACCTGTACTAATCAGTTCAATATGTGTATTTCTATCAAAACATCACACTATACACCTTAAATTTATTGAATAGAAAATTAATAAAGTGTGTGTAAAGAATCATTTATTTAAAATAACTGAGGAGTGACCAGTTTCACAAATTATTCATACAGACTGTCCCATGGCTTTATGTCTTTCCTCTCTTTTTGAATCAGAATAGGGATTTCTCCATAGTTTCATCCATGTTGTCACAAATGGCAGAATCTCCTCCTTTCTAAGAGCAAATAATATTTAGACGTGTGTGTGTGTGTGTGTGTGTAGCAAATACTTTATCCATTCATCTGGCTAGATGTCAACAGACATTTAGGTTTCTTCCCTGTCTTGGATATAGTGAGTAATGCTGTTCAATTTATCCCCCAGTGGCACAGACTCAGGTTGGTGCTGAGAAAACGTAGTTCTCTTCACTGTGGATGCTGAGCTACCATCTGGGGCGGGACGTGCATGTGAACCATGCAGAGTCAAAAAAGCAGGTTTGGGCACCCTCTGTCAGCCACAGTGCACAATACAGGACAATCAGTCCTTATGGTTAAGCGCGGTGCAAGGTTGCTCACCCTGGTCCTCACTGAATCACTGAAATTTAGTGTTTAGAATATTCAGTGTCATAATTTGGAAATTTCAAGTAGTAATGGAGACAATTATCTCATGACATTATGGGAATTTAGAAAGATGGCAAGAAGCCAAGTGCAAACTAATATCAAAAGTGAACTCATATACTAATAATGAACAATTTTAACTTAAAAGGAAATCGCTATCATTAATAACTCACCCAAATGAAAGAAAGAAAGAAAGAAACAAAGAAAGAAACAAAGAAATAAGAAAGGAAGGAAGGAAAAAAGAAAGAAGGATGGAAGAAAAGAAGAAAGAAGAAAGGAAGGAAGGAGGAAGGAAGGAAGGAAGGAGGGAAGGAAGGAAAGGAGAAAGGAAGAAAGAAGAGAGAAAGAAAGACTAGGAAGAAAGAAGTCAAAAGTATAAATATCACAAGCAATATAATTTTGTGGAGAAAACTATTTTTAAAACCGTTGAGAGAAATGAAAGAAAATCTAAATTAATGAAGATAAAGTCCTTGTTAATGACCCAAAGCCACAATATTATAATGGTGACAATTCTTACTAATGTGATTAATAGATTAAGTGCAATCGCAATAAAAATGCCAGCAAACAATGCTGCAGAAAATACCAAATTTTTGTGATATAACTTCTAACATTTCTCCTCTACAGTGGAGATATATATGTAAGAAATGTGAGGCAAAAAATGTTAAAACTGCAAAATGTTTTTATAAATAAGTTAAACTTTTACTGACAACTATATGTGAATAAAAGTCAAATCTTTATTAAAAAGCAATGGAATTAATAATAAAGTTACCAAGTTCATGATAAAATCAAATATATTGATTTATACTTAATTTTACAATAGTTCAGAATGGTTATTATTCTTGTATTATTTAAAATTATAAACTCCAAATAAATCTAATAATTAGAAAAAATTAGAAAATTCAAAGAGTAATATAAAAGATAATTTGAACAAATAGGAAAATATTTTCTTACCTAAAGATACAGGTAAAAATTTCAATAGCAAGTAGATAGGTTGCATAGGCATATTTTATTATTGATTATTTTAAAAATTTATTTATTTATTATAAAAATGTGGGGTACAATTAAGGGTTAAGTATATAAACTCCGATCATGCAGGTACCCTTGTTGATGAGTTATGCCCCTCGCTCCCCTAGCAGTTTCCCTGAACAACCAGTCCCACCTCCCCTCTCTTGACAGTTTGCTACTATTGTCAATTACTTTTTTTATAACATTGTAATTGTTCAAGGTCACTTTATGAGTGAGAACATATGGAACACAGTTCTTTGTTTCTGTGATAATCATTGAGTATGATTGACTCCAAATCTATCCAAGTTGCTGCCAAATCCATATATTTGTCCTTCTTTTTGGCTGCATAATATTCCACTGTGTATATGTACCACATTTTTTTATCCAGTCCAGCTTCGATGGCAATAGGGTTGGTTCCATGTTTTCACTATTGTAAATAGAGAGAGCTGCAACAAACATATGTGTGTAGGTATCTTTTTTTGTAGAAATATTTGAGTTTCTCCAGGTATATTCCCAATAGGGGAATTGCTGGGTCATATAGAAGGTCAATTTCTAGTTCTTTCAGAAATCACCACACTGTCTTTGTTGTACTAATCTGCATTCCCATCAGCAGTGTAGAAGAGTTTCTTTTTTTCCACATCCTCCTCCATCATCTGTTGTTGTTTGTTTTATTAATGATAACCATTCTTACAGGGGTTAGGTGGTATCTCAATGTGGTTTTGATCTGCATTTCTCTGATGAAATTTCTCTGAGCACTTTTTCATGTGTCTGTTGGCTGCCTGTATATCTTCTTTTGAGAAGTGTCTATTCATGTCTTTTGCCCACTTTTTAAAGGGACTGTTTGTTTTTTTCCTTCTGGCACGTTTGAGTTCCTTGTAGAACCTAGATGTCAGGCCTTTGTCAGATATACAGTTGGCAAATATTTTTCCCATTCTGTGGGCTCTCTCCCTGTTCTCTTGATGGTTTATTTTGCTTTGCAGAAGCTCATTAATTTGATGAGGTTCCACTTGTCTATCTTATTATTTTATTATTGTTTATTTATATGGATTTTCCCTAGAGAAGGTGCAAGGTGGGTGTCAACAGAGGAGACAGCACAGGTCCCTCAGAAGGCAGAAGCATGGACTGGTAAATGGCAAAAACCAGTCATTTATCCCCACACAGAGGTGACTGTGTCATTCTGTATCAGGCCCTTTTCCAACAGTAATGTGCCCATGTGCTCCTTCAGGGTCTTGCACACAGTCTGTGCTTAATCAGCTGGAGCCACCATCTGAATTAACAGTTACCTCATCCTGCTCTGTACTGAGCAGGTGCATCAGGTAGACAGTGTACCCTGGCCCCATCAGCTGAAAGAAGAAGACCCAAATGGTGATGTCTGCTGCTTCCTAAACTTCAGGTGTCCGTGTTGGGTCTCTTCCTCCAAATATGGCCTTTTATTCTCCTGCAATGATCTGGTCCCCTGTCTAAGGTTGAGAGTGATGGTTACTGTTCAGGACATAGAAGGATCCCATAGGGAAGTGAGGCACAAGCCTCCAATCTGATACCCCAGATTGCCTTATAAACCCACTCTAATCTCATGTGACCAACACTAGACTCAAAGGAAACTCCTGCAGTCATTTCTTTCTCCAAGACCAAGGATCTAAGACTTTACCTTGGATCTGTGTGATTTTTCTATCCAGTCAATCTTTACACTGAGCTGTTAGCATAACACACCACAGCCCCTGATCATGAACACACAGGCAGGCAGCTCAGAAAAAAAATGCTCTTCGCCATCTCAGATGTCTGGGCCTATGGCCCTTGTATGACTTTGGGTCCATGTCTCAGGGAAGATTTGGAATTAGGGGTGAGAGTGGTCACCATGTGGTTCAAAGAGAAGTTGTTGAGGATAGTGGAGTCAAAGAGGAAACTCATGAAGATTCCCTGCTCTTATCTCAGACTGCAGGATAAGAAGACTGCAGGATCCTGTGATTGCCAACAAGTGGAGAAAGAAGACGTCCTAGAAAGGATGACTGGGACACCACAAAAGGACCAGGCAGGAGGAAGCAGCACGTTTTAGCACAGGATAAACAAATAAAATACACTTGATTATGTTTAAGGATTCAGAAATGACTTTGAATGTAATTTAACGCCCTTCATGATTGAAAATAAATTGATGATTGAGAGTTTCAAGGCCTGAATTAGTCTTTATGAATCCAGATGCTCAATTTTCATCCATGTGAATAAAGAGGCTAAAGAGATAAAGTAGTTGGAAACAGAGCAGCCTCTGGATGCAAGAAAATGGTGAGTGTGGGAAATTAGGAATTTGTTGCTTCTTCCACAAACTGGAAGTGTCCTCAAGTCTTGCAGGACTCCAGTCCCACACAGGAAATGGTCTGGATAAGGCATAACTGTGTGATGCCAGAAACCACATGAAACTGGTCAGTCATTTGAGCTCTGACTCCTGCTGCTGTACTATTCCTCAAGAACTTGATCCCTGCAGGCTGTGTTTCTTTGCAACCTGCTCCCAGGTTGGGTTGGAACAAGAAGCCCAGTTGGTTTTATTTGCTACAAGAGCAATTTCTGCCACTGCCAACAGTTTCTATCTGGGGCAAGCTACAGCAAGAGACCCTGTTGTTGAGCAAACTGTGGAAGGGGGCTTAAAAAGATATCTACAATGCAAAATTAGGCTAAGCATAAACTCAGCCTTTGCACAGTTAAGCATATACTCAGCCTTTGCACAGTTAAAAAAAGTTCCCTTCCTGGCAACAGCACCTGCTGGCTTGGTCAAACTGTTTAACAACTTTTTTTGCTTCTGTGAACCCCGCTAGTATTTCTTGAAAAGTACCTAGGTCTCCAGGATGTTGTGGCTTGGCCCACTTGGAGAGTCCCAATGTGGTTTTGCCTCATTTAAGCAAGCCCCTACAGCAAATGGGGGCCCTTGCTGTGGGACTGGTATGTCCAGCAGGCAAGTGGCCACCAGTCCGGCTCTTGACTAATAAACCTCTCCTTTTTATAACTTGTACTTTTGTTGTTGATGTCGGTGAATTAAGCACTTGGTTCCTATTTCATTTGGGGGCTCGCCTGGGAGATCCAAGAGTTAATCCCCAACCCTAATCACCAGCTGACCCTGTGGGTCTGCATACCTGAGAACCTGTGTTTGTCAGGCCTGGTGAGTCTATGGACACGCAAATGGCTGATTGTCATCTCTGGCAGACTCACAATGTCCCCAGAGCCCTCTGAGAGGTGAGTCAAGTTCCTGTTCTGTTTGTGCACACTTCTGGTTGGACCCGCAGGAAAGCTGGACACAGCACTAATTCCTGGGTCCGAGGTCCCAGTGAGATGTCACTGGGCCCTCCGGTATTGCCCTCGGGCATTTAGGTCTGGCTGTTCGGTTTGTGTTATTGTCTTTATTTGTTCAGTGTTAGTCACTGTTGTGTCTGTCATTGCTATCGATATTATGGGTTAGCAGTGCTCTAAGCCTGACACCCCTCTGCAACTAGTTTTGTGCCACTTCAAGGATTTCCAAGGAACGGCATAGCGGTCAGGTTATTAGGTAAACCAAAGAAACCTAACCACCTTTTGTTCCCTCGAATGGCCCACATTTCCTAATTGCAGCTGGCTGCCAGAGGGGACCTTCAACCCTGCCATAGTGGGGAAGATCTGACAGTTCATCTATCGATGCCACCAAGACCAGATCCCGTACAGCACTGCCTGGTACCTCCTGATAATGCAGCAGCCATCATGGATGAAGAACGGTGAAAAGAAAGCTAATTCTTCTCATGTTTTAGCCCTACAGGAAACTCCAAAAGCCAAACCTCCAGTCCTTCAGAGCTTACCAGAGGACAGTGAAATTCCCCCACCCTACTCTACATCTGAGTGGGAACAGGGGGCCCACAAGGTTCTCAGCCTGTCACTCACCAGGAGTAGGTCCTCATATCAGCCCCTTTATCCCCCTCTTCCCCATGCATCTCCCGGGGGCCCAACCACCCCCGATAAACCAACTAGCCCCAACTCATCTTTGGGGAACTCAGAACCACAAACTTCCACAGCTCTCCCCCTGAGACAGGCCCCGGGAGTAGATGCGGGAGGTTTGGCAGGCCAGCCCTTTATGGTTTATGTCCCTTTCTCTACTAGTGATCTTTACAATTGGGAGCACCAAAATCTGGCATTCTCTGAAAAACCTCAGAGCCCCATAGGCCTTTTAGAAACTATTTTCTTCATCACCAGTCAACTTGGGATGACTGCCAACAGCTCTTCCAAGTCCTTTTTACTACAGAGGAAAGAGAACAAATCCATCAGGAGGCAAGAAAATTGGTCCTGAGACAAGACGGCAGACTGGCAGAGCAGGACCATGTGGACCATGTCTTCCCTGCTGAGAGGCCTAACTGGAACCTGAACACCAATCACAATAGGGAGTGTCCCACCACCTATCACCAGACTCTAAAGGGGGGTCTCCAGGCCACCACTAGGCAGCCCACAAATTTGTCTAAGGTAAGTGAAGTAACTCAGGGCCCACAGGAATCTCCCACAGTTTTTCTGGAATGCCTTATGGAGGCCTATCAGACGTATACTCCCATAGACCCAGAGACTCCAGAAAATCAGACGGTTTTAGTTATAACCTTTGTCTCCCAGTCAGCCCCTCATATAAGAAAAAAATTGCAGAAAATTGAAAGATTTGAAGCAAAAATTTATCAGAATTGACCGAGGTAGCCCAGAAGGTCTATAATAGCAGGGACTCGCTTAAAGACCAACAAACCAAAAAGATGGCCAAAGTAGTAGCAGCAGCTTTACAGGAAGTTAAGCCCAAACAGACAACAGGGAAAAGAGAAACCAGCACCAGGCAAAAAGCTCCACTATCAAAAAATCCCTGACTGCCCAGTGCATTTGGGCAAGATCCTGGCCCCAGGAAGCAAAAGACAGGTCTGGGAATTCTTGGGAGCTGTAGGATACTGCCAACTATGGATCTCTAAGTTTGCTGAATTCGCAAGACCCCTCTATAAAATAACCAAGACCAGAGGCTAATTTTAAATGGACACCGGAGGGGAACAAAGCTGTCCAAGACCTTAAAAATGCCCTGGTCTCAGCTCTGGTCCTGGCCTTGCTGGATATTAAAAAACCTTTCCACCTTTATGCAGATAAAAGATGAGGCATTGCCCAGGGGGTCCTAACCCAAAAACTCAGTCCATGGAACAGGCCAGTTGCCTACCTGTCAAAAAAACTGGACCCAGTAACCTCAGGCTGGCTGCCCTGCTTGCAGGTTATAGCAGCCATTGCCATGTTAGTAAAGGACTCAGACAAACTAACATCGGGGCAGAATCTGACTGTCATGGCCACACATGCAGTGTAGTCTTTATTCCAAGGGGCCCCTGACAAATGGATGTTGAATGCCTGAATAACTCATTATCAAACACTGCTTTTAAATCAACCCCACATCAAGTTCCAGCATACCCCCAGCTTAAACCCTGCAACTTTGCTACTGGAAGAAATTCCCATGGGGCCGCTGCATTGTTGTTATAAAACAACTGAGTTCCAGAAAGCTGTGCTGGGACCTAACTGATGTCCTGAGAACAAACCCCAACCTAATGCTTTTCTCGGATGGCAGCAGTTTCATCCAGAATGGGGTAAGGTATGCAGGGGCAGCAGTGGTCACTCTACAGGGAACTATTTGGGCTGAGCCTCTTCTGCGGGGAACATTGGCCCAAAAAGCAGAACTGATTGCCCTAACCAAAGCCCTAAAAGCAGGTGAAGGAAAAGTTGTCAACATCTACACTGACAGCAGGTACGCATTTGCAACTGCACACATTCATGGGATAATTTACAGGGAATGGGGATTGCTCACTGTAGAGGGGAAAACTATAAAAAAATAAAGCAGAGGTCCTAGACCTCCAGGCAGCAATATGGGCCCCCAAACAAGTCACTATCATCCATTGTCCAGGCCACCAAAAAAACAAACTCAAAAGAGGCAATAGAAATAGAAAAGCAGATCAAGCAGCCAGAGAAGCTGCTTACCACAGAACCACCTGCCTGCTGGTGCTGCCTCCTCCAGTTCTATGTGAGCCACCAAAATATACAGAAGAGGACCTCCTCACTGCACAAAAATTGCAGACAACTTCAAACCCAGATGGATGACTTCAACTTCAGGATGGCAGAACCTTCCTCCCTCAAGTCCTGGAACAACAAATACTAAGGCAGCTCCATAAAGGTACTCATTCAGGAAGGACAAAACTAACCAAACTTGTAAGGAAATAATTCTATCTCCCTCATCTAGACCAGTTTGCCCAGGAGCTCATTCAAGGCTGCATGTCATGCCAGCAGACTAATGATGCTAAGGCCAGTGTATCCACTCAAGGGGTCTGAGATAGGGGACTAACCCCCAGGAGACATTAGGAAATAGACTTT
Organism: Carlito syrichta; assembly: GCF_000164805.1. NCBI lineage: Eukaryota > Metazoa > Chordata > Mammalia > Primates > Tarsiidae > Carlito > Carlito syrichta. The sequence goes on along the minus strand of NW_007258118.1, from coordinate 94,741 downwards.
ACAGAAGTCAATCCTGGACAGTATGGATATAAATACCTATTGGTCTTGGTAGACACCTTCTCAGGATGGGTCGAGGCATTTCCTACAAAAACTGAAACTGCTTCTGCAACAGTAAAGAAACTCTTAAATGGCATCATCCCAAGATATGGTCTACCTTTCTCAATAGGCTCAGATAATGGCCCAGCATTTATTTCTAAACTTACTGAAGGTATTGCAAAAACCTTGGGGATAAATTGGAACTTACATTGTGCTTGTCATCCCCAGAGTTCAGGACAAGTAGAAAGAATGAATCGGACACTTAAAGAGACCTTGACCAAATTAACCCTGGAGACTGGCAAAGTTTAGGTAACACTCCTTCCCTATGCCCTCTTAAGGATCAGGTGTACCTCCTCCATCAAGGGTCTAACCCCCTTCGAAATTTTGTTTGGATGGCCCCCACCATTACTTCCAAAAATTGGACTGGAAAAAGCACTAGAACTGTCTAACCATAATTTGCTTCAGTCACTGCAGGCTCTTCAGAGTTCAGCAAGCTGTCACTGAGACCATGCAGGCAGCCTTCCAGAAACCGTTTCTGGAACATCCACACCCATTCCAGCCTGGTGACCAGGTCTGGATAAAATGGCACAAAGCTGAGGCTCTCACCCCAAGGTGGAAAGGGCCCCACATAGTAATCCTTACTACTCCTATGGCTGTCAAAGTCAGCGGTATCCACTCCTGGATTCATCATTCCCAAGTAAAGGCAGACACCACCATACCCCCAGAGACATGGAAAGTTGTCAAACCAGCTACTGGAGAAGATCCTCTAAAGATAAGGCTTTTGCGGGCCCCAATATCTTAATCATATTCCTTGCATACTTTCCCCAGCTTGAGGCCTAATGGCCTAACCCATGTAATCCCTATACTCCAGGGACCTATTCCTGGGAACTGAAAAATACCATCACTGGGACCGTAATTGACACCTTCAGAGGAAGCAGGCAGCCTGTCTTTAATTTTGACCTTTGTAAATTATGGCCAGGTCTAACCCTTAGGGGGGCACACACACACTGACGAATGCAGCACCTTAGCTTATGAAAAAGAACTTAAATCTATTGGTTTTTATGCTTGCCCAGCATTGGGACCAGCCCATTGCCACAAAGCAGGACAATACCACTGTGCTGCATGGAGGTGCGAAACTATTGCTCCTTGAAAAAACTGAGACCCATACATAAGCTTCCTTGGTTATGTTAAAAATAATGTGTCATCAGTAAAATTAATGGTCCTCAGAACTCAATATAATTCCCTGTATAAAGAGTCAAAGCCGGGCTCGGTGGCTCAGCCTGTAATCCTGTGCCTTTGGGAGGCTGAGGTGAGTGGATTGCCTGAGCCCATGGGTTCAAGACCCGCCTGAGCAACTTGGCAAGACCTCATCTCTACAATAAATCAAAAAATCAGCTGGGCATGGTAGTGCATGCCTGTAATTCCGGCTACTTGGAAGGCTGAGGTGGAAGGAATGCCAGAGCCCAGCAGGTCGAGGCTGTGGTGGCCGGGAGCATGCCACTGCACTGAGGGAGAATTAAAATCTTTCCCAGATATCCAATCCCTAAGAAATTATGCTGCCACCAAGCCACCTCTACATGAAACACTTAAGAAAGTACTAAACACAGAAGAAAAGGATAAAAGAAAAACGATCTTCACAAGACTACAGGGAAAAGAATAAAATATACATAAACCAACCCCGAAACCAAAAGAAAGACAAAAAACGAAGTGGAAGAACAACAACTCTATAAGAACTCTATGACGGAGACGAACTCTCACATTTCAATAATTAGCCTGAATGTGAATGTACTAAACGAACCACTGAAAACACATAGAATAGCAAAATGGATAAAATATCACAAGGCAACAATATACTTCCTTCAAGAGACCCATCTCACTAGAAAGGACATACACAGTCTCAAAGTAAGAGGATGGGAAACAAATTTTCAGGCCAATGGAACACAAAAGAGAGGAGGAGTCACGTTCCTAATTTCAGACAAAATACCATTTAAGCTAACAAAAATTTAAAAAGATACAGAGGGCCACTACATGATGATACAAGGTTCACTCCACCAACAAGAAATATCTATTCCTAAACATATATGCACCCAACATAGGTGTGCCAACTTTCATAAAGCAACTTCTAGGAAAACTAAAGAAAGACATTGACTCTAACAACATCATAACTGGGGACTTTAATACCCCAATCACAACCCTAGACAGATCATCAGGACAAAAAATCAGCAAGGAGAT
>NW_007258118.1:91080-92109 GCF_000164805.1 Carlito syrichta | reverse complement strand
ATGCCGTAAAAGCTGTAGTAAGAGGGGAATTTATATCCCTACAAACACACATGAAGAAAATGGAAGGAACACAAGTTAACAGCATGACAAGCCACCAGACCCTAAATAGGCCAAAAACAATCAAGGAAATCAACTACATAATAAGAAAACTACCTACAAAAAAAAGCCCTGGTCCAGATGACTTTCCAGCAGAATTCTACAAGACATTTAAGGAGGAGCTGATACCAATCCTACTGAAGGTATTCCAGGCGATTGAAAAAGATGGAACTCTCCCCAAATCATTTTACGAAGCCAACATCTCACTGATACTCAAGCCAGGTAAAGATCCAACAAAGAAAGAGAACTACAGGCCAATTTCTTTGATGAAAATAGATGCTAAAATTCTCAACAAGATCTTAGCAAACGAGATTCAACAATACATCTCAAAAATCATCCATCCTGACCAAGTAGGCTTCATTCCCAGGATTCAAGTCTGGTTCAACATTTGTAAAACCATAAATGTAATTAAATACATCAACAGATGTCAAAACTAAAACCACATGATTATATCATTTATGCAGAAAAGGCTTTTGATAAAATCCATCACCCCTTCTTGATAAAAACCCTCGAACATCTAGGAATATGGGGAACATATCTCAAAATAGTAAAAGCCATCTATGAGAAACCCACAGCCAACATACTCCTAAACGGACAAAAATTGGAACTATTTCCCCTGAAAACCGGAACAAGACAAGGATGCCCACTCTCACCCCTCCTGTCCAACATAGTATTGAAAGTCCTGGATAGGACAGTCAGAGAAGAGAAGGCAATAAGGGGTATCCAAATAGGAAAAGAGGAAGTTAAGTTATCTCTCTTTGCAGATGATTTGATTTGAATGTGAATGGACTAAACACACCACTAAAAAGACATAGAATAGCAAAATGGATAAAATATCACCAGGCAACAATATACTGCTTTCAAGAGACCCAACTCACTAGAAAAGACATGCACAGACTCAAAGTAAGAGGATGGGAAACAAATTTTCAGGCG
>NW_007258118.1:33925-90837 GCF_000164805.1 Carlito syrichta | reverse complement strand
CCACTCACAACCCTAGACAGATCATCAGGACAAAAAATCAGCAAGGAGATCCAGAACCTCAATGTGACTCTTGACCAAATAGACTTAATTGATACCTACTGAACACAAGATCACAGAATACACATTCTATTCATGACTGCATGGAACATATTCTAAGACTGACCACATACTTGGCCATAAATCAAGCAAAAGAAAATTTTAAAAGACTGAAATTTTATCATGCATCTTTTCGGAACACAGTGGAATAAAAATAAATATTAACACCAACAAGGTCCCCCCAAAACCCACAAAGACAAGGACACTAAACAGCATGATGCTAAACAACTCCTGGGTCAATGATGAAATCAAAACACAGATCAAAAGATACCTGGAAACAAATGAAAATGAAGAAACATCTTACCAAAATCTCTGGGATGCCGAGAAAACTGTAGTAAGAGGGAAATTTATATCCCTAAAAACGCACCTGAAGAAAATGGAAGGATCACAAATTAACAGCCTAACAGCCTAACAAGCCACCTAAGGAAGCTGGAAAAGCAAGACCACAAAAACTCTAATGTCAGTAGAAGATTCTAGATCACCAAAATAAAAGTCCAAATCCAGGACATAGAAGACAAAAAGATAATACAAAAAATCAATGAAATAAAAAACTGGTTCTTCGAAAGGATAAACAAGATTGATGGTCCCCTAGCTAGACTGACCAAGAAAAAGAGGGAAAAAAAACCAAATAAGCACAATCAGAAACACAAAAGATGAAGTCACATCTGACCCTAAGAAATACAAAAGATCAACAGAGACTACTGTGTACACTTGCTTGGAAATAAACTTGAAAATCTTAAGGAAATGGAGGACATTCTGACATCACACAACCTGCCTAGGTTAGAACAAGAAGAAATTGAGACCCTAAATAGACCAATAACAATCAAGAAAATTGACTACGTAATAAGAAAACAACCTGCAAAAAAAGCCCTGGTCCAGATGGCTTTCCAGCAGAATTCTACAAGAAATTTAAGGAGAAGCTGATTCCAATCTTACTGAAGGTATTCCAGGTGATTGAAAAAGATAGAACACTCCCCAAATCATTTTACGAAACTAACATCACATGGAAACCCAAGCCAGGTAAAAATCCAACAAAGAAAGAGAACTACAGGACAATATCTTTGATGAACAGAGAGGCTAAAATTCTCAACAAGATTCTAGCAAACTGGATTCAACAACACATTTCAAAAATCATCAATCATGACCAAGTAGGCTTCATCCCTGGGAGGCAAGGCTGGTTCAACATTCATAAAGCCATAAATGTAATTAAATACATCAATAAATGTCAAAACAAAAACCACATGATTATATCATTCAATGCAGAAAAAGCACTTGATAAAATTCGGCACCCCTTCTTGATAAAAACTCTCGAACGTCCAGGCAAATGGGGAACATAATCAAAATAGTAAAAGTCATCTACAAGAAACCCACAGCCAGCATACTACTAAATGGACAAAAATTGGAACCATTTCCCCTGAAAACTGGAACAAGACAAGGATGCCCACTCTCACCCCTCCTGTTCAATATAGTATTGGAAGTTCTGGCTAGAGCAATCAGAGAAGAGAAGGCCATCAGGGGTATCCAAATAGGAAAAGAGGAAGTCAAGTTATCTCTCTTTGCAGATGACATGGTTGTGTACCTTGAAAACCCAAGAGAATCTGTCAAAAACATCCTTGCACTGATACAGGCCTTTGGCAAAGTCTTGGGATATAAAATAAATGTATAAAAGACAATCGTATTTCTTTATACCAATAATAAACAAACAGAAACCCAAATAAAAACCACAATTCCATTCATAATAGCCACCAAAAAAATGAAATACCTTGGCATCTTCCTAACCAGAGACCTGAAAAACCTTTACAATGAAAACTACAAACACTGCTCAAGAAATCAGAGATGACACAAACAAGTGGAAAAATATCCCATGCATGGATTGGAAGAATCAACATTGTGAAGATGTCCATCTTAACTAAGGCAATCTACAAATTCAATGCAATACCCATAAAATTACCAGCAATATTCTTCTCAGAACTAGAAAAAACAACACAGGAATTCATATGGAAACACAAATGACCAAGAATAGCCAGAACAATCCTCAGCAAAAAAAGCAAAGACTTTTTAGGTATTTAGCATTTGCCAAAGCAAAACAACTTTTCATTTCTTTTTTCCTCATTCTCCTTTTTTTATTTTGAAGATGTGGGGTATGGTTCAGGATTAGGTATACAAGTGGTCCTCATACAGGTAAAGTTTTAAACTCTCTTTGGTTCCCACTTTTCCTGGTTTGAGATCAGGTCCTCTTATTGATATGTATCCCCCATCCTGACCCCAGCAGTATCCTGCTACTTCCAATCCCTCTCTTTTAGTACTATGGTAAATGTTCAGGGTCCACTTATGAATGAGAACATCTATATTCTGTTTTTTGTTTCTGTGATAGATCATTGAGTACGATAGGCTCTAAATTCATCCAAGTTGCTAGGAAGTCCATATGTTTGTCCTTCTTTATGAGTGCATAATATCCCATTGTGCATATGCATCACATTTTAAAAATTCAGTAGTTTCAAGGGGCAGCACAGCTTGTTCCATGTTTCTGTTATCATGAATAGTGCTACAATAAACATGTGTGGACAGGCATCTATTTTGTAAAATGATTTGAGTTCTTCTGGGTATTTTCCTAGTAGGGGGATGCTGGATCATATGGAAGGCCAGTGTCTAGTTCTTTTAGAGATCACCACACTGTTTTTCAAAGAGGTTGCACTAGTTTGCATTCCCACCAGCAGTGTAGAAGCATTCACTTTTCTCCACATCCTCACCAGCATCTCTTGTTGTTTTATTAATGATGGTCATTCCTATAGGGGTTAAGTGGTATCTCCATGTGGTTTTGATTTGCATTTCTCTGATGATTGGTGAGGCTGAGCACTTTTTCATGTGTCTGTTGGCTGTCTGTATATCATCTTTTGAGAAGCATCAATTCATGTCTTCTGCCCACTTTTTAATGGGACTTTAAAAAAATTCCTTTTGGCATGTTTCATTTCCTTGTAGTTCCTGGATGTTAGGCCTTTGTCAGTTATACAACTAGCAAATATTTTTTTTCCCATTCTGTGGGCTGTCTCCCCACTCTCTTGATGGTTTCTTTTGCTTTGCAGAAGCTTGTAGTTTGATGAGGTCCCAGTTGTCTACCTTATCTCCTATGGCATGGACATTTGGGATTTTGATCATGAATTGGTTGCCAGTTCCATGAGGATGTCTTCTGCATTTTCTAAGGTTTTTATAGTTTGATGTTTTATGTTTAGGTCTTTGATCCATTAGAGTTGATTTTTGTATACCTAGTCTTGAACCATACCCCACATCTTCAAAATAAAAAAAGAGAATGAGGAAAAAAGAAATGAAAAGTTGTTTTGCTTTGGCAAATGCTAAATAACTAAAAAGTCTTTTCAGATTACCAATGGCAGTGGTTCTCACCAAGAAGCTGTGGGCAAAATTCATAAAATCTGTGAATCATTTGAAATTACAGACAAACCAGTAAAAATAGTGTGTCAATGGGGGTGGGGAAGATGGTGACAGAACCATTCAGACTATGTGAGTCCCTGTGTGAGTGAGTGTACGGAAAATTTTGTGTACATACTGGTGAATGAGCAGGCTGAGTGAGTGAGGGCTAGGAAGCTAGCAGCCAGGGCTCTCCTGGTGCAGTGGTTGGTGCTGCAGTTGCTCGACTTGAATCCTAGTGATTCCCAGGATGAGGAAACCAAGCACCATTTTTTTCCAAATCAACAAAACCCTTCCTGGGAATAAAATGCTGGTAGAGACAGACTAAGTGGGAGCTTGTGAATAAGTGGCCAGGGACCTGGTGCAGCAGCAGGTGCTGCAGCTTCTCTGCTTGGTCCTTGGCTTTTCTGACGTCATAGAAGACAAGCACCATTTTTTTAAAACGTTCAAAAGTTTTCCTGTGAAGAATTGGTAGAGAGAGAAGACTACCTTAAGCTCTACCTCACCACTGCAGCAGGAGAGACTGCCATCTCCAGGCTTTGCCTCACCACCTCAGTGCCCAGCTGGACACTGGCAGCAGGGGCTGCAGAGTGAGTCCAGAATCAGCATCCCATGGAAGAGGACAAGAGACCCACACCACCACCATCTTGAAGATGGAGCAGGAAAGTGCTCTGAATTACTCACCATGGAACAACAGACCCGATCTCTGACTAGCAGATCAACTACTTAGGAGTTGATTGTGACCCAGAGGGAATATTCTGAAAGCAAAATATTTGGAAGGACCTGATGAGTTCTGAGTCACAGGCATCTTACCCCCATCCTGATCCAGCTATGGGACAAAGGATGTGTCCAGAAAAGGATTAGGAAGGACTCCAAAGAGATCAGCAGTGAGTCCAGGACTGGCCCAAACCCCCTCATCACCAGCAATCCTCTGAACATCAGACCCACACAGCTGGGCCACAACTGAGAGGGACAAACGCAGGCAGATTATGGATGTCAGTCACAATAGGAGAACTCCATTCCAGGATAGGCATGGGTGGGGCACCCCTACCACAGTATACACCTGAGGAAGAGACAATCCTGCACTTCCTCACCAGAGGAGATCTCCCTGGCTATAGGAGCATGGTAGGAGAAGACTGCAGCTCCCCCCACCTCCACTTCCCCTCATCCTTCCTTGCTCCGGACACTGGGAAAAGAATAAAAGAGGTGGAAGCACTGTAGAAGAGACAAGACAAGAGAAGAAATTACAGAGACTGCCACAGGAGGGCAGGTATTTGTTTAAGTTTTATTTAAAAAAATTTTGTGTGTGTGTATGCCTGTTTGTTTGTTAGTGCATCTATTTCAAAAATATTTTCCTTTGTGCATGAATGTGCATGTGAGGGTTAATCTGCATCCCCCCTCATGTTTTTTCTTTCTTTTCATTCCTTTTTCTATTTCTTTCTTCTTTGGTTTGTTATTTTCTGTTTATGTGTGCATGTGAAGGACTGAGTGTTCATCTTTTAATTCTGTTTTTGTTGGTAGTACATTTTTGCTCTTTTGTTCTTCTGTTTTTTATTTTTATTTTTTATAGTTTAAGGTGAGGGTTCAATCTGAATTCCTTTCCCCCCCATCTTTCTGTTTTTCTTCTCCATTCACTTTGTGCTAGGCATGTGTGTGTGTGTTCAATTCTCTTGGTTTCCTGTTGTATGTTTTGCTTCACTTTGTTGCTATTCCAGTTTGTTTTGGGGAGTGTGTGTATGTGTGTGTGAGTGTGTGTGTGTGTGTGTGTGTTCAATTGTCTTTTGCATTGGTTTTGGTGTTGCATTGTCATATAGAACACATACCACAATCAGTAAATATTGGAGTTTGCAAGAAGCTTCTGAATTCTAGTGCCCCATCACCTACTTTATTTGACTTTCAAAAACTACAAGAGACAGCAAAGCTTCCCACCCACCATCCTATTTCAAAATAGAACAAATCCAGAGCCTAAATCAATGAATAATAGAGGGCTGAGCAAACATCAGATGGGAAATCCTCTTCCACTGACACTGAATAACAGAACTAAAGAGAAAGACAAAAGATCTTCACAAATGAAGAAAACCCAAAGGAAGATTATAGGCAATTTCAAGTGTAACAAAGAGAAAATTCCTGAAAAATCAGAACTTGGTGCCCAAACAATGAAAGTCACCAATGATTGGACCCAGAATATGGCAGAGATTAAGGAATGGATGGAAAGAGTGAACAAGACTTAAGAAAGACAAGATACAACACTGAAAGAACTTGTAACAGAGATTTTGACAATAAAAAATGTCATCTAGGAAATGAATAACAAGATGACAAGTATGGAAAGCAGAATTAATCTAGCTGAAGAAGAAATCTCAGAACTTGAAGACCAGAACATGAAATTAACCTGATCTGTAAAAAACATAGAAAGAAGACTCAGAAAGAAAGAACAAAGCCTAAAGAGATATGCAATTATATCAACAGGTTGAACCTATACCTGATTGGTATCCCAGAAGAAGAAAGATGGGGAACAACTTGGAGCAAGTATTCTTGGAGGTAATCCAAGAAAACTTCCCCCATCTCAACAAAGACGTGGCCAGTCGAGCAAAAGAGACAAGGAGAACCCCCACAAGATATCAAATGAGAAGACCAACCCCTAGGCACATAGTAATTTGCTTACACAAAACAGACACAAAAGAAAAAATCCTAAAGGCAGCAAGAGGGAAAGTTCAGACAACCTACCAGGTGAAACCAATCAGAAGAGCAGCAGATTATCGGCAGAAACACTACAAGCAAGAAGGGACTGGAGTCCAATATTCAAAGTCCTCAAAGATAACAATTTCAGCCAAGAGTTTTCTACTCAGCCAAACTCAGCTTCATCAGTGATGGAGAATTAAAATCCTTCCCAGATATCCAATATCTAAAAGATTATGCAGCTTCCAGACCACCTCTACAGGAGACACCAGCATTTTATAAAGCAGCTACTAAGTAAACCAAATAATGATATTGACTCTAACACCATTATAGCAGGGGACATGATACCCCACTAAAGCCCTAGATAGATCATTGAGGAAAAAATCAGCAAGGAGATCTAGAACCTGAATTTGACACTCAACCAAATGGACTTAATAGATATCTATAGATTATTCCACATGACAACCACAGAATATACATTCTCCTCATCACCACATGGAATGTGCACCAAGATTGATCACACTCTTGACCATAAATCAAGCATCAACAAATTCCATAAGGTTGAAATATTGTCATGCACCTCCTCAAACCACAGTGGAATAAAAATAAATATCAGCACCAACAAAATTTCCCCAAAGCCCACAAAGACAGGGACACTAAACAGCATGATTCTGAACAACTACTGGGTCAGTATTGAAATCAAAGCAGAAATTAAAAGATATCTGGAAACAAATGAAAATTCAGAAACATCTTATCAAAACCTCTGGGATGTCATGAAATCAGTTCTGAGAGGGGAATTTATATCTCTGTGAGCACACATCAAGAAAATGGAAAGATTACGAGCTGAGAGCCTAACAAATCACCTAAGGGAGCTGAAAAGAGAAGACCACCAGAATCCCAACTTCAGCAGAACATCAGACAAATATCCGAATCACCAAAATAAGCCCAAATACAGAACATAGAAAACAAAAATATCATAGAAAACATCAACAAAACAAAAAGCTGGTTCTTGGAAATAATTAACAAGATTGATTAACCCCTAGCCAGAATAACCAAGAAAAAAGAGAGAAAAAGCCCAAATAAACACAATCAAAAATACAAAAGATCAAACCCCAACTGACCCTGAAGAAATACAAAAGATTGTCAGAGATTGCTAGGTATGCATATATGGAAACAAACTTGATAATATAAATGAAATGAAGAAATTTCTGACATCACAAAACCTCACCAGGTTGAAACAAGAAGACATTGAGACACTAAATAGATGAATAAAAACCCAGGAAATTGACTCTGTTATATGAAAACTACTTTAAAAAAATAAAGCTCTGGACTAGATGGCTTTCCAGCAGAATTCTACAAAATGTACAAAGAGGAGCAGATACCAATTCTGCTGAAAGTATTCCAGGCAATTGAGAAAGTTGGAATTCTCCCCAAATCATTTTACGAAGCTAACATCACACTGAAACCCAAACCAGGTAAAGATTTTTTTTAAAAAAGAGAGAGAGATACATAGATGAACATAGATGCAAAAATCCTTAATAAGATTCTAACAAATCAGATCCACAAACACATCTCAAAAATCATCCACCATGACCAAGTAGGCTTCATCCCCATGATGCAGGGCTGGTTCCACATTCACAAGACCATAAATGTAATTAAATACATCATCAGATGTAAAAACAAGAACCACATGACTATATCATTAGATGTAGAAAAAGCTTTTGATAAAATCCAGCATCCCTTCTTGATAAAAATCCTCAGACAACTTGGTATAGAAGAAATAGTATGTACCATTTATGATAAACCAACAGCTAAAAATATGCTAAACAGACAGAAACTGAAATCATTTCCCCTGAAAACTGGAAAAAGACAAGGCTGCCCACTCTCATCCCTCTTGTTCAACATTGTGTTGGAAGTCCTAGTTAAGACAATTTTTAATGAGACTAGAGAAGACAATCAGTGGTATCCAAATAGGAAAAGAGGAAGTCAAGTTATCCCTCTTTGCTGATGATACGGTCCTATACCTTGAAAATCCAAAAGAAACTGTCAAAAACCTGCTTGCACTGATAAAGGACTTTGGCAAAGTTTCAGGGTACAGAATAAATGTGAAAAAGACAGTTGCATTCCTATATACCAACAGCAAGCAGGCAAAGACCCAAATTAAAAGCACAATGCCATTCATAATAGCCACACAAAAAATGAAATACTTAGGCATCTTCCTAACCAGAGAAGTGAAATATCTTTACAATGAGAACTACAAAACACTGCTCAAAGAAATCCATCAAGACACAAACAAATGGAAAAATATTCCATGCTCATGGATAGGAAGAATCAACATTGTTAAAATGTCCATTCTACCAAAGGCAATCTACAGATTCAATGCAATACCCATTAAGTTACCAACATCATTCTTCACAGACCTGGAAATGACAATACAGAAATTCCTACGGAAACTTAAACGACCACAAATAGCCAAAACAATCCTTAGCAAAAGAAACAAAGCAGGAGGTATCACACTTCCAGACTTACACTTTACTATAAGGCTACAGTAATCAAAACAACCTGGTATTGGTACAAGAACAGGCATATAGACCAATGGAACAGGATAGAGATTCCTGAAGCAAAGCCTCAATTTCTCAACCAACTCATCTATCTTTTTTTTTTTTTTTTTTTAGTTGGAGTCTCACTCGGTCACCCAGACTGGAGGTCAGTGGCCACTCTGGCGATCCTTCCGCCTCAGCCTTCCGACAAACTCATCTTTGACAAAGCCAACAACCACCACCACTGGGGGAGGAGAGCCTATTCAGTAAATGGTGCTGGGAAAAATGACTGATCACATGCAGAAAATTGAAACAGTACCCCTAAGTATCACCATACACAAAAATTAACTCTAAATAGATCAAAGACCTAAATGTAAAACCTCAAACTATAAGAATCCTAGAAAATTCAGGGGACATCCTTATGGCTGTTGGAACTAGCAACCAATTCCTTATCAAAACCCTAAGTGCCCATACCATAAGAAATAAGATTGACAAGTGGGACCTCATTAAACAGACAAGCTTCTGCAAAGCAAATGAACTCACCAAGAGAGCAGGGAGACAGCCACAGAATGGGGAAAGAAATATTTCCTAACTATATGTACAACAAAAGCCTAGCATCTAGTATTTACTAGGAACTCAAACATGCCAAAAGGAAAAAAACCACCCCCACTAAAAAGTGAGCAAAAGACATGAATAGACACTTCTCGAAAGAAGATATATGGGCAGCAAACAGACACATGAAAAAGTGCTCAGCCTCACTCCACATCAGAGAAATGCTAATCAAAACCACATTGAGATGCCACCTAATCCCAGTAACAATGTTCGTCATTAACAAAACAAACAACAACAGATACTTGTGAGGATGCAGAGAAAAAAAGGAATGCTTCTACATTGCTGGTGGAAATGCAACTAGCGCAATCTCTTTGGAAGACAGTGTGGCAATTTCTGAAAGAACTAGAAATTGATCTTCCATATGACCCAGCAATTCCCCTATTGGGAATATACCCAGAGGAGCTCAATTAATTCTACTAAAAAGATACCTGCATACGTGTGTTTGTTGAAGCTCTATTCACAATAGCAAAAATTGGAACCAACCATGCTGCCCATCAAAACTGGACTGGATTAAAAAATGTGGTATATACACACAACGGAGTATTATGCAGCCTTAAAGAAGGCAAACATATGGACTTCACAGCAAGTTGAATGGATTTAGAGTCTATCATACTCCGTGATCTATCACAAAAATAAAGAATAGAGTACCATATATTCTTTCTCATAAGTGTACCTTGAACAATTATCATAATACTATAAGAAAGGAATTGGGAGTAGTAGGAAACTGTCAGTAAGTGGGGGTGGGAGAGGCAGTTGAGGGAAACTGCTAGGGAAGCAAGGGGCACACCTCATCCACCAGGGTTCCTGTGTAATCAACTTTTGTATACCTAACCCTGAACTGTACCCCACATCTTTATAATTAAGAAAAATAGTGTTTTTGTGTGTGTGTACACATGACTCGTGTATTTATCTGCAAAATAGTCCATGGCTTTCATCAGGTTGTCAGAAGGGCTGCTTTGTGTTTTGTCATCTGTTAGGAGCTTCAATGATTAAAAAAAAAAAACTAAAGGAGAAATGGAAGAAATAAGGGAAAGATATGCATCAGTTAACAATGAAAAGTAAGGTTTCAAGTAAGACTGTAGTTACAGGGGTTGAGAGTTGCTATAGAATATGAGGGAATCTGTGGTAAAGGAAAAAGAAGATATAAGAAATATTTTTTTTGTGGGCTGTAAGTACCCTTCACAATGTGGGGGAATTACAACAAGTGAATGTGAGCTACTTTGCGATTCTTTCCATAATTGCTAGACTGTGTTCTTTTGATCTCAACAACTCTCTAGGCTGGGCCAAATGTATTCCTAAATTATAAGCATTACATAGACTCTTCTCTCCAGGGCTTAGCTTTCCTACAAGATGCTAATCAACATCATACCATCCTCTATCAATGAAGATGATGCTCAGCAAATACTTGGTGAAAGAATGCTTGTGCCTGTCTTCAGGAATGATTAGTCAAAGAGTACAGACTTTGCATCCATATAGACCTGTATTCAAATTGTTATCTCCATCACATAGGCAGACTGTCTTCTTGGCAAGTTACTTAGCCATCCTCAGTTTTCCATCTGAGAAACGGAGGAACATTACTCTTTTATGTGATTATTGTGATGATTAAATGAATAAGTGAATTTCATGTGCTTAATGTTGTTCCCAGCAAACATATGGCATATAGCCAATGTTAACTTTGCCCTGAAAAATATCTGTTTGAAAGACTGACTCTATTGAATTGTTTAAAAATTATTTAGACTCAGCAGCATAAATCTCAAATTGTCACGAACTTCAACAAAATACCATTTTCTAAAATAAATATTTGCTGTGGGCCGTCTATGTGCTTTCTATGGGGCGGGGGCAATAATAAAACTCTTGCCTTCTTGGAACTCATGGAGGAGAAGGCAGGGAAAGGTGTAGTTTGCTGAATAGTTGCAAGTTCCATGGGTGCTACTAAGAAGAATAGATAAATTCCATGGGAGTGAATAACAAGGAGCACTCACCTAGACTTGAGATCAGAAGGTTTCTCAGAAGAAAAGACGTTGTATAAGAGGCTGAAAATAATAATTGGAGTTAGCTAAAGAAAGGGGCTGAAAGAGTATTGCAGGTAGGGTACACTATGTAAAACAATGAGGCATGAAAGAGCTTGGTGAATTAAAGAAACTGCCAAGAATCCCAGTATGACTGAAATGATATGAAACAAGAAATCTCTCAGATTGTCCTGGGCTAGGACTTCTGCTATAGCCTCCTACTTTTTCTCCTTATTATCACTCTTGGACCTCTTTTTACATTTTTCCCAAGACATTTATGGAGATCAGTGAAAAACATTTCTTAAACCTTGCTGCCCCTTTTTCTATGACTCTCTCTCTGCCTTCAGTATAATAATCCAAGTTTATTTTGTTTCTTTTTTTGCCCTTAAGTGTCCTACTGACCTTTTTTGGCCTCTCTGGTCTCATGCCACATTAAGCTGCCCTGTCTTCCACCTGAACTGCACCCTTCCTCTTCTTTGTCTAGGCCCCACTCATTCTTGCCCCAGGGCCTTTGCACCTACTCTTTCATGTGCCTGGAATGTTTTTCCCCCAAGGCTTGTCCTCATTTCCTCCACCTCACCATCTGCATCTCAACTCTGCTTGTCACCCCCTCAGACAGGTCTCCTTCAACTGTATTCTCTAAATGGATCCCACTGTTGCTGTGTGTCTCATCACTCCATGTTTTCTTCATGTTATTTATTGCTTTCTAAAAGTATTTTTGTTGGGAGCCGGCAAGGAGGCATGCCTGAGCGTTAGGGATCCAGGCTGGCTGCGGACCTTGAGACCACTAGGATGAGTTCAGGAGCTGATGACCCATTCCCTCTTCCCTTCTTTGCTGTTTGGCAAGTCCCACTAGCAGGGACTTTGATGATCTAAGCATGAAGCTCTGAGAATACGACAGGCATGGCTTACTTTAAGAGTCCATTGTTCCCGTTTCTCACAGACTGCGGTTTTGGCTTTAAACTTAACATAATTCAAACTCAGGTCACATTTGGGAGCCTTTAATATGGTACAAGCTTCTTTATAAGATTTAAAAGTATATTTGTAGAATTAGTATATACATATAAAGTGCTGTTTCAATCTTAATAATATAGTTAATCATCTAGAGTTACTAGAAACGGCCCAGCACAAACTTTGGGCTGGGCCACATTCCTTAGGAACTGGTTTGGGCTATAATTAAGAGTTTCTGTAGTGTAGGTAGAATTAACGTAAAATAGAAAGGAATTGGGATTTAAGTTGGTCATTAGCTGTTGTGTATGCATAAGTTTTAAAAGTTATTGGTTATTAGAATATTATGATATTAGAATTGTTTTGTTGCTTTTGAGGAATATTAACCAAGCATGAGGAACAGTGAGGTAATTTTGGGATCCTCCTTCCTCATGCCTGAGGAAACACCTGGTGGGTGGGGGACGCCCCTTACCCACCTGGCTTTGTGTTCACATGAAAGTCTTGTGATTTAACCTGTGAAACTTTAGGATAAAAGACTTATGGTTCATCCCATTAAATGGTTTCTGCACTAGACAGAGTCCAGTCTCTTTCTTTCTCCCCCCGTCTCTCTCTTTCTTTCTCTTTATTTCTCCAGAATAATCGCCGACACCACCACACCTCCCAGGAACCCTCTAAATCTCTTTGCACGGGCTGGCCCCCCCATATTTTATTTATTTTTAACATTTATTTCTTTTATTTTCATATAGAATGAAAACCATGACAGCAGAGACATTGTCGAATTCACCATCTAGTACTTAAAACAGTTTTTGCCAGTGTGGGCTCTCAGTAAATCTCAAATAAATGAATGAATTAAAAGAGTGAAATCAAATAAATATTGACCGAGACTGTGGTGCACTAGAACCAGGGTTTCTCAAACTCCTGGAGAGACTATTCTCTGTGGTGGAGGCTCAGGTACGTGGACTGCACTACTTATTTTGACAAAGAAGCTCACTTCTACACTATATAGGCTACATTGGGGCTCGTCCTTGATATAGTCTCCTCCTAGTAGAAACAAATATACACTAATATTTAATAAATATTTCTGTGTAAGTACCTTTCATGGTGTGGAAGCTTTATAAGTTTATCTTAAAGAAATGAATCTTGCAGGGCTCGGTGGCTCAGCCTATAATCCTGCGCCTTTGGGAGGCTGAGGTGAATGGATTGCCTGAGCCCGTGGGTTCGAGACCCGCCTGGGCAGCAAGACCTCATCTCTACAATAAATCAAAAATTTAGCCAGGCATGGTAACACTATAGTTCCAGCTATGTGGAAGGCTGAGGCGGAAGGATCGCTGGAGCCCAGCGGGTCAACGCTGCGGTGGCCAGTCTGGGCAACAGAGTGAGATTCCAACTCAAAAAAAATAAAAATAAAAATAAATAAATAAATGAATCTCAAATAAATAAGAGTGCTGGATTTGAGCACCAGTAAAATGGAACAAGTTCTGGTACCATTTGTCTTGGATTCGAATCCCAGCTCTGCTATTTAATGACTCTCTAAGATGCACAAATTTCTACCTCTCTAAGCCTCAGTTTCTTCATCAGGAAAATGGAGACAATTATAGATGTATCTGCCTCACAAAGTGACAGGGAAGAAATAACGAGTTAATTTCTCCCAAGTAAGCAGCGGAGACTGGCAAAGTTGAGGAGCAAGCAAGTCAGACAGAGTGCCAAAGCACTCCTGGACTGGATTGGGAACAAATGTGGGGCCAATTAATGCAGATTTACACACTCTCAGAACTTTAAAAATGCAAATCAGAGCTACCACTCTACACAAGCATATGGGACACACATGTGGAAAAAAAAACTCTGGTCACTGAGTGGGTGTGGTGGCTCATGCCTGCAATTTTGCACTTTGGAAGACCAAAGTGGGAGGTTAACTTAAGGCCAGAAGTTTGAGACCAGGCTGTACAACATAGTGAGATCCCATCTCTATAAAAAAAAAAAAACTTTAAAAAAATTTATCCAGATGTGGTGACACTCACATGTAGTCTAGCTACTGAAGAGGCTATGGCAGGAGGATTGCTTGAGCCCAGGAATTTGAGGCTGCAGTGAGCCATGATTGCACCACTGTACTGCAGCCTGGTTGGTAGAATAAGACCCTGTCTCTGAAAAATAAAAATAAAAACTGGTCACTGGCATCAACTCTGGTCTGTAGAAAATTTTCCACTTCACTTGTGCATAGCACAGAGCTCTTTTCTGGAAAGGAGATTTATCTCATAATCTAAATGTTGATCCTTTAAATGTCTTCAAAGAAAAGCTGAAGTGAGAAAAGGAAAGAGAGACAAGGAAAAAACATTTTGCCCAATGTTTTCAGGTAATTGATTCCATACTGGCCCTGGGGTGTGAATGAGTAGATGTGACTTTCTCCATGTCTTCTGCTGTGTTTATGCGAAACACCTGATCCACATTTGGAGTTTGAAACACATATGCTATTTTATTAATAGAAATTTAGTTTTTCTGACCCCAAATAAATAGATGATGAATACATATTAAAGAATAATGATATAAAATATGTCCAATTAGGCTACTCAGGGAGGCTTGTGTCCATAATGCCAATACTTTGAGAGGTTGAGGTGGGAGGATTGCTTGAGCCCAAGAATATGAGACCAGCCTCGGCAACATAGTGAACTCTTGAATCTACAAAAATTTAAACAATTATGCAGTCATAGCACTTGCCTATAGTCACAGCTACTTGGGAAACTGAGGTCGGGGGACCACTTGAACCCGGGGGATCAAGGTTGTGGTGAGCTATGATCTTGCCACTACATTCCTGCCTGGGCATCAGAGTGAGACCCTGACTCTAAAAAGAGAAGGGAGGATGCCAAGTTGTGAGCCTGCCTATATAAACTACAGGTCTCAGATGAGCACTGTGTTAGGCTCAAGAAAGGTCTAAATGATTGTGAGCTGCTATTGTCCCTTTGGCAGTGGGAGTGAAGGCTGTCTAATTGGTAGACCATGGTCCCCACAGAGTCATTCTCTATACTAAAGACGCATAAGCCTTGTGTCCATAGTTCTCATTTATTCATCCCATGTGCTCCCATGGGGAGGAATAAACAGAGGCATGAAATCAGATGACTGCTTCTCATCAAACCCTCATCACATTATAAAAATGGAGACACTTAAGCATGTGAATCAGACCTTGGCATCACAGCTGAAGTAGAACTTACTTCTCCTAACTCCATGCTCTCGGCACTTCCATGGCAACCTCATGACAGCCATGGCATTTGCCCCCAATTGCCACAGAAAATTTGAGATTTCAAATCCAGAAAATTCCTGACTAATCACAAGGTCTGGGAATTAGCAGTTTTAATTAATTTAATTTTCCAATCAATTGAGTGTTAATCAGAAAACCTTTGGCTTTTAACCCCTCTTGCTATCTATTTTTCAGTAAGTGTGGTGATTCTTTTTTCTTCTGAACCTAGGCTCTATCACAGAGGAGTTATATAGTCGGGTCAGTTACTTAAATGTCTTAGTTACTTAGATCCACGAGTTAGTCAAACTTAAAGGCTTAAAACAACAAACCACTATTATCTCACAATTTCCATGAGTCAGAAGTACAGGCATGGCTTAGCTGGTCTTCTCAGGGTACTCACAACACCGCAATGAAGGTTTCTAGTGTGTTCCTTTTTGAGTTCAGAATCCCCTTCCAAGCTCAGATGGCTATTGGTGGAATTCAGTTCCATGCAATTGTAGGACTGAGGTTCATTTTCTCAGCAAATGTTAGGTGGGGTGGGAACGTCTGTAATTCTTTGGGTCCCCTCACACAATGTGCTAACTTAATGTGAACTTATTTAGTGTTCACTATGATCCTATGAAGTAGATACAATTATTAATTCTCCTTAGCAGATGGGGAAACTGAGGCATAATGTAATGTTGTGATTAATATGAGGACATTCATCTAGCATGTCCTAGTGGCAGAGACCAAGTCAGAGTTAAATAGGTCTGACTTCAGAGCATATGTGCATAAGCAATACAAGATGCTGCCTGTTGCTTGTCACACCTTATTAAAACGTGAGTTTTTTATTTTTAGTTTTTCTTAATTTTAGATTCACAGCATACACATGCGTACTCGTTATTTGGACATATTGTGCAGTGGTGAGGACTGGGTCTCAGGTAGCCCATTCCCCAGATAGTGAACATTGTGCCCCGTAGGTAGTTTCTGAACCTTAGCCCCTCTCCCTTCTCCCCCCTTATTAGTGTCCACTATGTCTATTATTTCATTCTTGTCACCATTTAGCTCCCACATATTTTATTTTATTTTTATTTCAAAGTATATCTCTTCCAAACTGGATATACAGGCTCTTGGGAAAAGGAATAATTTCTTAGGCATGTCTGGCACATAATGCATAATTAATAAATATTTTCTAAATGGATAGACGAGTGAGTGGTGAAGGTTTAGATGAATAAATGGATAGTATGGGTGCCTCTGCAGAGGATGGTTAATGGGTGGGATTGGGGGTAGGATGGGTGGTTGGTGGACAGACATGGGGTAATGGACTGGGTGGATGAATAGTAAGTGAATGGGATAGATGGTTGTATAAGAGAGGTGTGGTTGCCTGGAAGACTGGGTAGTGAGTAGTGAATGGAAATGTGGTAAAAGGGGCAAGTGGCTGAAAGGATGGAATGGAGTTTTCATAGTTGATAGATGGATGAATGAATGGATAAAATGCATAGATGGATGATGTGGGTGATGGACTGGGAGAGTAGACAGGTGGTGGGTTAATGAATAGATGTGTAGGGGATGTGTGAGTGGTTGGGAGATCAGGTAGTGGGTAGTGAGAGATGAGGTGGGCGAATGATGGATGGGTAAATGAATTGATGAATGGAATGAAGTTTTCATAGTTGACAGATGAGTGGATTGGATGAATAGATGAGTGAATGGGGTGATTGGTTCGAAGAGAGTAAAGTTGATGGAGAAAGAGATGGACGGGGAATTTGAAGAGTTATAGATGAGAAACGGGTATGTGGGGGTGTGTGGAAGGACGAATGGATAGCTAGATTGGTAATGAATAGGAATAGGTGTGAGGTAGCAGAATAGAAACAGACAATAACCTCTCCTGTCTGAATAGCTTCCTAAGCAATCTCTACTTTTCTTCTGCAATGATCTTTCATTGTACATATTATTTGTGTACAATTAAGGCCAACCCTGATTTATCACTGAATTGATGCCTAAAGATGTATATTCAGATTCAAGAATTCACAAATCCCAGTATATTGCAGGGATTGGCAAATGTTTGTTTCTCCAGAACAGAGGGAACTGAATGGATGCTTAACAGGAGGGTGAACCAGAATGGGGACAACTAACAGGCAGATCCTATGAGAAATTCCTTCCCCAGTACAACCCAAAGCTCTGGAAGGTTGAAGAATGCCTCGGCTTCTGCCTGCCTGGAAAGAGAGGAGTGCTGCTTTTCCAAGAGCTGGTGGAACCTCACTGACAAAGCAGTGCATAACCCTCCCAAAGCCCCGATCTAATTTAAATATGTAGCAACAAGTTTATTGAACATTAATGAAGTATTCTGGCAATTGCACACTAGGGTCTGGTGGGAGATTATCTCCTTTGGTTCTGGAATTAGGTAAGGTCATCTGGCCAAGGTCACCCAGCTGCTAAGAAGACAGTTTGAGCTTTATACCTTCAAGCTGACCTCAAAACTTTTGCTCTGCACTTTTGTGCTCAATTGCTCCTGTCCAAGCCAAAAAACTTTTTGAACTAACAAAACAATGGACAACACAGAATGGAGCTAGGACTCTTGTGAATGAAGTTCTAGAACATACAGTTTTTCTAAAGGCATTGGGAGGAAGAGAAAGTAAAAGGAACAGACTGAAGAAATTATTCCCTAAGTCTCCCACTACTTTTCTTCTGCAATCATCTTTCATTGTTCATATTATTTATGTTCAATTAAGACTGATCTTAATTTACCACTGAATTGATACCTATAAATATGTTGTGTCAGAGTCCAGTTCCAACACAAAGGTCAGGGCCTAAGGCGAGAGAATCAGACGTGGCGAAGGAAGAAGACACAAGTCAACTCCCTGGGTCGAGTTCAGGACTCTTCCAAAGTTTATTCAATTTTCACATGTTTATATAAGGCATTTTCAACCCTCAACCCCCTCACACATACGCCCACAAAAGCTTACATTATATTTTACAATCAAATGTTCTACAATGATTCATTTGATCCTCCCTATTCTTTTTTTGTTTCCATTATGTTAAAACCAACAGACAGGAACGAAACAATTTTTGCTAAAAATAATTAACTGTAACCTTTTAACCCTTACCCCTTTTATATCATATTCCTAACAATTCTTACATGTAACTTAACAGCAATATATTGGCATTTACATCTATAACTAATTTTACTGTTTCTTATAACTAACTTTACTATTTCTTATTTCCTAAAAACTTTCCTATTATGTATCTATCTTTATTCTTACTTTACTTATATGAATCATCATCTAATAATGCTTAACAACCTTTATATGAATTATGCTCGACTACTCTTATATCCTATATTTGTTTTCTATTTAATTATTTTTTATCTAATTATCTTTAATCATCATTCTATTTTTATCTACTTAACTATTCTTTCCTATATTATTATACTTATACTACTAAATCATTTTACTCTTACAAACTTATGTCTACAATGTCTATACTTTTTAAAATTATGTTTAAAAGCAGCTGCCCTCAGGATTGACTTGTCTCAGTTCTCACAAACTTCCTCCTCCATCTTACCCGTCCAAGGTGTTATTTTAGTATAGGGTCTGTTAACCATTAAAAATAAAGAATGAGAACGTTCTTTGATTTTCTTTATACACAATGGTTTTGCTTTTTATAGAGATGAAGGTAACTAAACATTCTCTAGCGTCTCTAATGGCTGTGCTTTTGCTGTGTTGCTTATTCATGTCTCAGACTTCAGTTTTACCAATACATCATCCTCGCTTTATCAGTTAATGCTTCATCAGAAAGGGGTACTTTCTGTCTTATGCACACACTCCCAAAGATCAAAGGGGGCCCATCAATGGGATCCATGGGGATTTGCCTCCGGCACGGCCGCTTTAACTGGGGCCTTGCTCCCAGCCAGCAATTTTCCCATTTTCAGGTAACCCTTACTTTGCCTTCTGTTAGGAGTTGCGGCTCCCAACAATGTTGGGAATTGATATTTATGGGAACACCTAAACAGAAGGGTGATGGATTGGGGAGGGAAAAAATTCTGAAATAATTGCAGGGTTGTTCAGGGACACCTACTGGCTAACTCCATTGAACTTCAAATTGCAAAGAGTGCTCCCAATGACCAGGCAGCACAAGGGAACACAGGGAGGCTAAGGATAGAGTTGGATAAAAGTTATCCAAAGGGGAGAAAAAGATGCCCAAAGGGTTGTAGACAGGTATTCTGGACAAAGCCCTTAGCAGTGACTTGTTAATGTAAGAGTTTCGCTGTAAGGAGCCCTCCTACCTCCTTAATTGCACTGGATAATTCTCTTCTGCCTTCCACATCCACTCTCCATCCTTCTCCACCATGTTCTGTGGCAGGTGGCTAATCTTTGGTGGTTCCCATGCTGTCCACTCCTAGTTGAGTTCAGCCAACAGGAAGCACTGACAGGAGACAGAAGGGAAGGAAGGGACTATGGGTGAGTTGCTAACTCCCCCTCTACCAAAGGCCACAGCCCCTCTCAGGCAGCCCAATTCAGTAATTGTACCTTGTGTGCCCCTTCTAATCTAGATATGAGTATGAGTCAGATTTATTATTATTACAACCTCAAAATCTCAGCAGCTATAGGAGCCAACATTTAGGTTTTGTTTTTTGTTTTTGTTTTTGTTTTCTCAAAGATCTATAGTTGGGCTTTGATTTCTATAGATGGTGATTTCAGCTGATCATGGCCTAGGCTGTCAGTTGGGTTCAGCTCCATGGGCTTTATTGTGTTGACCTGAGCACATCACATGGTCAGGCCCCAAACAAATGAGGGTGAGGATGTCCATTCCTTCTATTCTACTGGAGCACTACAAGGTCACATTGTTCAGAAAGAAAGTGCTGAAACAGTTCTTTTATCTACCCCAGAGTGGCAATGACTCCACATTGGCATAGCCCTGGCAGTCAGCACTATCACATATTGGTTTTCCAATGTCCCATTCATACCTTTGTAAATAGTCCATGTGTGTACAATTTTAATGGCTGTTTAAGTATATTTTAGTGTCAATTCTTTTTTAATTAAGGTATCCTCAAATTACCCAATGTGGGGTGAGCATATTTTAGAAAAAATAAACTCATTGAACAATTGAGTCAACATTCATGGAGAGCCAACCCTGTGCTCAGCATGGGATAGGTGAGAATCTGATTGGCACAGATGATGTCAGCTTTCTGTTAACTCACACTATGTTCTATGCACTGTGCTGATTGACTTTTATGTGTATTATACAATTTAATTATAACAACCACCTTGGAGAACTCCTTCTATTGTGAACCCAGGAAACTGAAGACAAAAGTGATGGAATGATTTCCCCAAGCTTACTCAGCTAGGAGATGAGAGAGGCAGGATTTGCTCTCAGATCCACCTGACTTCACAGTTCCTTTTTGTTAAGTGCACTTGACAGCCTCACACTGTAGTGAAAGAAGTACTTTGCACAGATAGCCTAATTTTGTCTTCATCTATGCAACAGGCTCAGTTATTTGCCCATCTTATAGGTGAGAAATTTGAATCTAAAGGAAATTAACCCAATTGCCCAGAGTAGAGAATTGCACAGCTGAAATACAAATCCAGTTCTTCCCAACTCCAAAACCTATGTTATTCCTACCAAATCTTACTGTCAGTCAAATCTGCTTTCTCACCATGACTTCCCTGAGTGGGTCCCAGTAGGAACTGCAGCCAGCCCTAACCAAAGCCCACTGGACAGAAGTCGGTCTTCTTTATCCTCTGTTTTGTCTCTTCTTTAAATTGCCTAGCCTCTCTTCAGACTTTGTGAGCTCTCCACTCCCATGTCAACTGCTTTTGGGGGCTGGCTGTCATGTTTTACAGCCCTTTTGACAAAGAGCAAATTCATCTTCCTTTCAGAACAACTCAAAGTATAAATTATTGATTATAATTGGCTTGGTCACCTTGAGATGAGAATATATTGACTGAACCAAGGGCCTAGATCTAATTATCATTCCAGGAAACCCCTGCAAGGCTGTCCAATGTATGTGTGGGAAGGAACTATTAAAGTGGCCAAGAAATACATGCCTCATAATTTAGAGCTACCCATGGCCTTTGTCTGACAGATCAATCCAAGACCAGTGGCTTCCTTGGTCATCAAATTACCTTACCTTCTGCCATCTTAACAATTAACAATAGTGATGATGATGATGACACAACAATATCTAATATTCTCAGACCACTTTACATGCATGATCTTATTCTAAAGCTTCTCAATAGCCTGTCTCCAGCTGTTGTATCCTCAGCAAATTACCTGGTCCTTCCGTGCCTCTCTTTCCTCATCTGTGAAATAAGAGGTAATAGTAACACGACCTTGTCACCGAAAGATAAATGCTAAATAAAATAATTTATATAAATTGCTAGTATCAGGAGTATCTATATAAACTGTTACATAAGTGTAGTCTTATTTCCATTACTATGAAGAAACAGAAACTCAGAGATGTTAAGGGACTTGCCCAAGGTCACACAGCTGACAGAAGTTTTGTCTAGATCACAGTGTATTGATTTTAAAGTGTTTCTTAATTTGCAGCATTTAAACACAGAGTTGATTTCTTGGTTCTCTCGAACATGGCAGCACTGAGTTCTTACTTTACACCATGCTCACTGCCAACAAAATCTAGTCTCTTAATTCAGCTGAGTTCAACAATGCCAAAGCCCACCTACGGGCAGTTGAACAAAGAAACAAATGCTAAAATTTTGAGGTCATCTGTAATGTTGGGGATCAAATACCAAAGTGTCTACATCAGATGATGCTGACCAGTGGCTTCCTCTATTACATGGAATTCGTGTTTCCTTGTTTACCGCAATCCTCACCACTCCCTGCTGCCCTGGATATGACCCACTTCTGTCATTCATGATCCCTGAGGTTTAGAATAAATTAGCAAACTCAGTGCTCACATGTAGTCCCTGAGAAATGTGCAATTATTATCCCCAGTTTGCAGATACAGAAATGAGGTCAAGGAGACAATGCCTTACTCAAGTTCACACAATCAGCAACTGACAGAACTGAGATTCTGACAAAAGACTTCCTACCCTCAGAGCCAACATTCTTTGCCCCTCATCGGGTTTCCTCCACAAGCCCACTGGCTAAAAATCCTGCAATCAGAGACAGGAAAGAAAAAAAAATCCCTATCACTCCCTCACATCAGAGAATGAAGGTAAGAAGAGAGAGTGCTCACATCTACTTTCAGGTCTGGCAGGCTCTCCTGCAACTAGTATTCTGAGAATAAAATGCTGTTTCCAGGGGCTAATTTCTTCATTAGTACAAAACCCTTATCAGGGACAGCACAGAACTTACGTTTGTTCTCATTTTGTGACAGTCGCAGGAAGGCTCTCACATTGTTTGTTTATCCTTTATCATTTTTCAGACCTGAAAGGAAAACAAGAGATGGGGAGTTCTGTGGCTGACAGTCGCTTCACCCTGAGCCCCCATACTCAAGGGTGATAGTGTCAAGACCCCACTGCCATGTCAACTACTGTAAAGAGGATATGCGTCCCACCTCGGTGTAGCAACTCTGCAGTTGGGGAAGCCCAAGGAGAGAGATTTCATATTCTGTCTCTCTTCTAGGACTGACAGCCTGGACAGTAGCTTCCCAGAAACAAACTTTATTCTCAGGTATATGGACATGTTTGAGTCTGATTCCATGAATATGGATGGCTTGACTTCCTTTTCTGGCTGCAGCCTTGGCCATAATACAAGGTTTATCATTCACTGCCTCTGGGTGCCTCTGATTGCTTACCTGTGTCCCAGGCCGATAACCACTGGGTGGTGCTGTTGTCTCTAGTTAGTAACAATGATGATGTTGCATACATTAAAGACTGTGGTTCATGGAGTCAGACAACATGTTAAGTGCTTCACATAGACCAAATCATTTCATCCTAAGAACCAGTCCAAGAAGAAGGCAGTGAGGTGCAGAGAGGTGAAATTACGTATCCAAGATCATGCAGCTAGAAAGTACTAAAGACATGAATCAAGTGCATATACCAGTGTCAGAATTTTTCTGTAGCAAAAATGCTAGTGCAATGATGTCAACTATACCTGTCTGTCAAGGGCTACTTTTTTGTTTTGTTTAGTTTTATGAAGTTATGTCCTTCCTATTCTTCATGTACTAAAATGGTCTTTCTTTTATGTAATGATGGAGACAATGGATATATTTTTGTTGTTTTTTGTTGTTGCCCTTAATAACAAACAAAAATTTTAAATTCCTGTCCTATGTACTTTTCTACCAAACTTCAGACTCCAAAAATACAAGCTTTAGAACTTTTGTCCTGATGACCAAGATAAAATGCTGAGCTTGGAGGAAATTTCACTACTAATCTAACAAGAATTAGAGATGCTTTGCTCCATTAAAAAAAAAACCCAAATATATATTGAACACTTACTATGCATCATTTATTCCAATAACAAAATTTTTTTTTTGAGTTGGAGTCTCACTCTGTCGCCCAGACTGGAGTGCAGTGGTCGCTCCCGGCCACCACAGCTTTGACCTGCTGGGCTCCAGCGATTCTTCCGCCTCAGCCTTCCAAGTAGCTGGCACTACAGGTGCGTGCTACCACGACCAGCTAATTTTGTATTTATTGTAGAGATGAGGTCAAGTTGCCAAAGTGGGTCCCAAACCCGCAGACTAAAGCAATCCACCCACCTTAGCCTCCCAAAGGCACGGGATTAAAGGCTGAGCCACCGAGCCCGGCAACAAATACTTATTAAGCGTCTACTTTTGTGCTAAACCTAGTGCTGGTGCTGGAAATACAAGGTCAATCAGAAGAGACACAGCCACTCTCAAGAGACTGTAAGTCTACTTGGGGGAGATAAGAATAAATCAAATACACACACAGGCACATACACACACAAACTTAACTAAGAAGTCAGGAAAGACTTCATCAAGAAAGCCACTTGTGAGCTAAGATCTGAAAAATAAACAGATACCAGTTAATAGGACAGGGGCACTATTCACAGTGGCAGAGACATAAAACCATCCTAGGTAGGTGCCCATCAATGGTGGGCTGGATAAAAAAAAGCATGGTGCATATACAACATGAAATACTACAGAGATGACAAAAATGAAATCACATTCTTTGTAGAGACATGGATGCAGCCAGAGGTCATTATTTTAAGCGAATTGATGTAGAAATAGAAAACAAAATACACATGTTCTCACTTACAAGTGTGAGCAAAAAAATGGTTTAAAATTGCTGCAAGTGACATTATTTCATGTTTTTAATGGCTGAATAGTATTCATATATATAATTGTTTTCACATTTTCATTTTTCACTGATCTGTTGATGGGCACTAAAGGGCATTTAGGTTGATTCCACATCTTTGCAATTGTGAATTGTGCTGCAATAAAAATATGAGTGTAGGTGTCTTTTTTGTATAAGAAACTCTGTTCCTTTTGGTAGATACCTAGTAATGGGATTGCTAGATCAAATAGTAGATCTATTTTTAATTTTTTGAGTCATCTCCATACCAACTTCCATAGAGGTTGTACTGATTTGCACTCCCACCAACATTGTATAAGTGCTCCATTTTTTCTGCATCCATGCCAATATCTATTTTCTATCTATCTTGATTTTTAAATAATGGCCATTCTGCTTTACTTTGTATTTTTCTGATGATTAGTTATATTAAGCTTTTTTCATATATCTGTTGGTCATTTGCATATCTTCCTTATGATGTCTGTTCACGTCATTTGCCTCTCCCTCCCTCCCTTTTCTTTCCTTTTCTTTTCTTTCTTTTCTTTTTTTTTTTTTTTTGAGTCAGAGGCTCACTCTATCACCCAGACTGGACTACAGTGGCATGATCACAGTTCACCTTACCTCAACCTCCTGAACTCAAGCGATACTTCCATCTCATCCTCCCAAGTAGATGGGACTACAAGCATGTGCCACCATGCCCAGCTAATTTTCTCTTTTTATTATACTTTTTAATTTTTTTTTTTTTTTTGGAAACAAGGTCTTGCTATGTTGCCTAAGCTAATCTTGAACCCTTGGGTTCAAATGATCCTCCTGTCTTGGCCTCCCAAAGTGCTGGGATTACAGTTATGAGCCACTGTTTCTGACAATTTGTCCACTTTTTAATGGTCTTTCTTTTTTAATGGATTTTTTTTTCTTTCTGATTGTTTATATGTTTAAGAGATTCTAGAAATTAGTCCTTTGTCAGATGTGCTGTTTCCAAATATCTTCTTGTGTTTAGTAGGTTGCCTGTTTATTCTGCTGATTATGTCTTTTTTATGCAGAAGTTTTTAGTTTAATTAAGTCCCATTTTTAAAAATGTTTGTTTCTGTTGCATTGATTGGTGTTCGGGGTTTTAATCATAAATTATATGTTAGGTCTATATCCAGAAGAGCTTTTCCTAGGTTTTCTTCTAGAATTTTTATGGCTTCAGGTCTAACATTTAAGTCTTTAATTTCTCTTGTCATATAATTTCTTTTTATATGACAAGAGAAATAGATCAAGCTTCATTTTTCTGCATGTAGCTATTCAATTTTCCAGCACCATTTATTGAATAGAATGTCCTTTCCCAGTGTATTTTCTTGTCAAAGATCAGTTGGTTGTAGATATTTGGGTTTATTTCTGGATTCTCTATTCTGTTCCATTGGTCCATGTAGTTGCTCTTGTACCAGTACTATGCTTTTTTCATGACCAAAGTCTTGTAGTACTATTTGATAATGTGATGTCTTTGCTTTGTCCTTTATGCCTAGGACTGTTTTGACTCTTTTGGCTCTTTTTTGGTTCTATATAAATTTTAGGATTGTTTTTTCTAATTCTGTGACAAATGACATTGGTAGTTTGATAAGTATTACATTCAATATGTAGATTATTTTGGGTAAAATGGTCATTTAATGAATGATGATTCTTTCAATTCTTGAATATAGGATTTTTTTTCCTGTGTTTGTGTCTTCCACAATTTTTTTAATCAGTGTTTTTTAGTTCCTCCTGTAGAAATGTTTCACCTGCTTTGTTAAATATATTCCTAGGTATTTTAGCTTTTTGTCTATCATTGTAAATGGAATTGAGTTCTTGATTTATATCTCAGCTTGTTGCTATTGTTGTATAGTAGTACCTCTGATTTGTGTGAGTTGATTTTGTATCCTGAGACTTCAGTTAACTCATTTATCAAATCCAGAAGTCTTTGGAGTGGACTTCACCTTTAAGATTACCTACATAAAAGATCATATCATCAGCATGCAGAGATAGTTTGGTTTCTTCTTTTCCAATTTGTTTACCTTTATTTCTTTCTCTTGTTTGATTGCTCTGGCTCGTACTTCCAGTATTATGTTGAACAGGAATGGTGAAAGTGGGAATCCTTGATTTATTCCAGTTCTGAGGGAGAATGTGTTCAACTTTTCTCCATTAAGGATGACATTGTTTGTGGGTGTGTTGCTCTGAGGATATTGAAAATAGTGCTCAATCCTTTTTGGCGTTTATGGTTTCTGCTTAAAAGTCTGCTGTTAGTCTGATAGGTTTACCCTTATAAGTTATTTGATGCTTTTCTTTCGCTTTTCTTTCACTTTTCTTACAATTATTTCCTTCATATTAACTTTGCATCTTCTGATGACTGTACACCTTGTAATGAATCTTTCAGGATTTCTTTGACCTTCTAGTATCTGAAAATATAAATCTCTAGCAAGATCAGGTGAGTTTTCCTCAATAAAGTAGATCTTGCCAAGTCTGTTGCTGTCACTTCTTCCTCAGGAACACCTATTGTTCTTAAGTTTGGACATTATATGTAATCACACATTTCTTGAAAACTTTGTTTTCCCTCGATTCTTTTTTCCTTATTGTTCTCTGATTGAGTTGATTCAAAAGTCTTGTCTTCAGGTTCTGAGATCTTTTCTTCTACATGGTTCAAGTTGCTGTTAAGGATTTCCACTGAATTTTGTACTTCCCTAAGTGTGTCTTTCTTTTCCAGAAGTACCAATAGTTTTTTTTTAAGTATCTATCTCTTTTGAGAACTGTTCATACATGTTCTAATTTTTTAAATGTATTTATGTTGGTTTTATATAAAAGTTTCACGCAACTTTCCATGCAGTGGGGATGTACTGAGTGTTCTATTACACAAAAAAAGAACTCGGTACCACATGTTCTCACTCATAAGTGGACCTTGAACAATTATCATAATACTGTAAGAAAAGGATTGGCAGTAGTGGGAAACTGCCAGAGGGAGGCAGAATTGGCAGTACTTGGAAAGTGCCAGGAGAAGGGGAGCATACCTCATCAACAAGGGTACCTGTATAAACATTTTTATGCCTAACCCTGAGTTGTATCCCACATCTTTAAAATAAAAAAATTTTTAAAAGAAGAGCTTTTAGAGGAAAATTTAATAGTATTGTGTATTTCCTTAATTTATCATGCAAAGATATGTATTCTGTCTAGTGCTTATTAATGGTAATATGATTATTTCAATAAAATCTTCTCCCTTTATCTGCTATTAAATTATTACATTTGCAAGATTAGTCTAGTAATGCTATTGTCATGTTCTTCTTTTTATAAAGCCTGTCTATAATGTTATTATCAATTAATTACTATGGAAAACAGCCTACCAAATATTGAGAAACCTGTTAGTCAGAGTTTATAAAGGAATTGCACATCATGTTATCATCACCACTAAGTATTTATTATGTTCTTTATACTGTTTCATACCCTGCTCTGCACGTTAAATGAGGAAATACCTTTTTATGGAAGATATAGATAAGAGTACTCTGCATGGGGACATTTTTAATACAGCTTGTCATATTCCCACCTATTTTATAATCAGGTGCATAAATATAACTATAGCTAGACAGATGTCTTAAAAATTGTACTAATTTCTGAAAATAAATCAAACAGCAAGATGTTGTTTTTTGTTTCTAATTCTAGAACACCATGAATCAAAGAAACTAAGTTTAAAAACTGAGTCTAACTTATATGTATCCTTTTCTTCAAGATAATTTTATGAAATCCTTATATCCATTTGAATAAATAAATGCTCACCACAATATAGATAGAATAATAATATTTTACTTAATCTTTTGCCAGTAGAATTTTCACATGATATTATGACACTACCACTTTTTTATGCATATACTTAAGATTCTGTGCTGAAAAGTTAATAGCATAAAACTTTAAAAATTTTCATTTTCTAAAAATAGAGAATGGAAAGTTTATTTTGAGAAAAAAAATTTGTTAAAGTGAAAAAACTAATTATACCTGTATAAAGCGCAGAATTTTGCTAAGAATGACAAAATAACACATTCATTTTAAAATGACTTGAATCCTTTAACCTCCACACTAATAATTGAAAACATACCCTTCTGAAATTGTGTTTACTCAATAAACCCATCTTAATTTTATACTTTCTAATATTACTCTAAACAGCATTACACATATCTATTCTTCATTATCTAAACTTAAGATAAGTAAAAATTTTATTTTATGTATCTATGTGATTATTTTTCTACTTACACAGTCCTCAGGTCTAGTGTCTAAAAATATCAAAGTCCATGTCTTGTAAGTGATATATCATTCTCATAATCATCTCTCCTTTAACTTAAATATTATAATTAATTTCTGATTTATTTCAGATGCCACAGGAGTTGTTAGAAAATATAACTAGACAAATAAGAAAAGGTATGCTGCCAAAATGTATGAATTAAATTTAGATTAATTGATTCCAGAAATAAACTGTAAATAGCAAATAGCATTCCTGTTTATTGTTTGGTTAAAGGGTACTACATTAAATATTTTTTCTTACAGACATTTAGTAAAGGATGTAAAGACATAAATCATAATAAAGAGTATTTTTATGCCTCATTAATTCACCATATTCCATAGGCATGGAAAAGATGCTTGCTCTCTCGCTCTCTCTCTCTCTCTCTCTCTCTGTGTGTGTGTGTGTGTCTCATATATTGAAATGATCATATGTTTTTTGTCCTTAATTAGGTTAGGTAATGAATCACATTTGTTGATTTGTATATGTGCTGTTGGGTTTGATTTGTTTGTATTTTATTTAGAAATTTTGTGTCTATGTTCACCAGGAATATTGATCTGTAGTTTTGTTGTTTTTGGTATCAGGGTGATTCTGGCTTTGTGGAAAGAGTTAGAGAAGATTCTTTTCACCTCAGTTTTTTGGAAAAGTTCCAGGAGGATTGGTACCAGTTCTTTGTATGCTTGACAGAATTCAGCTGTGATGCCATCTGGTCCTGGGCCTTTTTATGTTGGGAGATTTTTTTTAATATTATGGGTTCAATACTCCCACTCATTATTGTTTATTTCAGCTTTTTTGTTTAATCCTGGTTCAATCTTGGGATAGTGTATGTTTCCAGGAATTCACCCATTTCCTCTACATTTTCTAGTTTGTCAGTGTAGATTTGTGCATAGTGGTCTCTGATAATCTTTTGTATTTCAGTTGTATCATGTTTGTTTGGATATATTCTCTTTTGATTAGTTTAGCTAGAAATTTATCAATTTCCTTTTGTCTTTTCAAAGAACTACCTTTGCATTTCATCAATCCTTTGTAGTTTTTTAATTTTTTAATTTTAAAGATGTGGGGTACAATTCAGGTTAGGTATACAAATATTCATTATGCAGTTACCCTCTTTGATAAGGTGTGTCCCTCCCTCCCCTGGCAGTTTCCCTCAGTAGCCACTCCCACTCCTCCTCCCCTGACAGTTTCCCATTACTGCCAATCCCTTTCTTATAGTATTATGATAATTGTTCAAGGTCTGCTTATGAGTGAGAACATATGATACTCTGTTCTTTATTTCAGTGATAGATCACTAAGTATGATCGACTCTAAATCCATTAAACTTGGTGCAAAGTCCATATGTTTGTCCTTCTTTATTACTGCATAATATTCCATTGTGTATATGTACTACTTTTTTGTTTTAATCAGTCCAGCTTTGATGGGCAGCATGGTTGGTTCCACTTTTTGCTGTTGTGACAAGAGCTGCAACAAACATACATGTGCAGGTATCTCTTCATAGAATGAATTGAGTTCCTCCAGGTATATTCCCAGTAGGGGCATTGCTGGGTCTTACAGAAGGTCAATTTCTAATTCTTTCAGAAATTGCCTCAGTCTTCCAAAGAGGTTGCATTCCCACCAACAGTGCAGAAGCGTTCCTTTTTTCTCTGTATTCTTGCCAGCATCTGTTGTTGTTTGTTTTATTAATGATGGTCGTTCTTATTGGGGTTAGGTGGCATCTCAGTGTGGTTTTGATCTGCATTTCTCTGATGATGAATAAGGCTGAGCACTTTTTCATGTGTCTGTTGGCTGCCCGTATATCTTCTTTTGAGAAGTGTCTATTCAAGTCCTTTGCCTCCTTTTTTTGTTTGTTTTGTTTTTTCTTTCGGCACAGCTGCATTCCTTGTAGATCCTAGATGTTAGGCCTTTGTCGGATATACAGTTGGCAAATATTTTTTCCCATTCTGTGGACTATCTCGCTGCTCTCTTGACAGTTTCTTTTGCTTTGCAGAAGCTCATCTGTTTGATGAGGTTCCACTTATCTATCTTATTTCTTAAGGTATGGGCACTTGGGGTTTTGATCAGGAATTGGTTGCCTGCTCCAATTTCCATAAAGATGTCTCCTGCGTTTTCGAAGATTCTTATAATTTGAGGTTTTACGTTTAGGTCTTTGATCCATTTCGAGTAATTTTTGTGTGTGGTGATAGGTAAGGGTCCCGTTTCAGTCTTCTGCATGTGGTCAACCAGTTTTCCCAGCACCATTTACTGAATAGGTTCTCCTCTCCCCAGTGGTGGTTATTGGAGGCTTTGTCAAAACTGAGTTGGTTGAGAAATTGAGACTTTGTTTCCGATATCTCTATCCTGTTCCATTGGTCTATATGCCTGTTATTGTACCAATACCATTTTTGTTTGCTTCCAGGAATCTTTTAATTTCTGTTCTGATTTCAGTTTTGACCTAGAAGATGTTTGGCATCATGCTGTTTGGTGTCCATTTCTTTATGAACTTTGGGGAAATTTTGTTGGTGTTGATATTTATTTTTATTCCTCTGTGGTCTGAGAAGGTGCATGACAATATTTCAACCTTACGGAATTTGTTTACGCTTGATTTATGACTGAGAATGTAATCGATCTTGGAGTATGTTCCATGTGGTGATGAGTAGAATATATATTCTGTGGTTTGGGGGTGGAATCCTTTGTACTTTTTTAAAAATTGCAATTTTCTTTAGCTCTTCTCTGCTCTTTGATATTTATTTTTTTCTGTCAGTTTTGAATTTGGTTTGTTCTTGTTCTTGTAGTTCCTTGAAGTATGATGTTATGTTAATTTGTGATCTATTGGGGGGATGTAGGCACTTCCCTTATACTGCTTTTGCTGTATACCAGAGCTTCTGTTATATTTTGTTCCCATTTTCATTTGTTTCAAGAATTTTTAAAAAGTTCTATCTTAATTTTGTCATTGACTCTAAGATCATTCAGGGGCATGTTTAATCTTCATGTATTTGTATAGTTTTGAGAAGTCCTTTTGATATTGATTTCTAAATTTGAAATTGCTACTGTGCTCCTAGAAGATACTTGCTATAATTTTTATTTTTAAAATTATCAGGACTAGATTTATGGCCTAACATATGGTCTTTCTTGGAGAATGTTTCAACATTGATGAGAAAAATGTATATTTTGCAGTTGTTGGGTAGAATATTCTGCAAATGTCCGTTAGGTACATTTGACCTAAAGCTCAATTTAGTACAATGTTTCTTTATTGATTTTCTGTCTTGATATCTATCTAGTACTGTGAACGGGATGTTAATGTTCCCTACTATTATTGTATTGCCATCTATCTCACTCTTTTGGTCCAGTAATATTTGAATCTGGGTTCTCAGATGTTGAGTGCATATATATTTGTGACTATTTTATCCTCTTATTGAATTTGTCTCTTTATAATTAAATAACATTCCAGCCAGGCTAGGTGGCTCAAAACCTGTAATCCCAGCACTTTGGGAGGCTGAAGTGAGGGGATTGCCAGAGCCCACAGGTTTGAGACTAGCCTGAGCAACTTGGCAAGATCTTCATCTACATGATACATAAAAAAATCAGCCAGGCATGGTAGCATGTGCCTGTAGTTCCAGCTACTTATAAGGCTGAGGTGGAAGGATTAACTGAGCTCAGCGGGTCAATACTGGGGTGGCTGTGAACATGCCACTGAACTCCAGCCTGGGCAACAGAGTGAGACTCCAACTAAATAATAATAATAATAACAACAACAATAATAACGTCCCTTATCTTTTTAACTGTTTTTATTTAAAGTCTGCTTTATCTGTTACAAGTATAGCTACTCCTACTTGCATCTGGTTTCTGTTTGCAGAGAATATCTTTATCCACCCCTTTGCTTCAATTTTTAAGTGTCTTTACCAGTAAAAATGAGTTTCCTGAAAGCAGCATATAGTTGGTTCATTTTTTAAATCAATTCTGCTCATCTATATTTTTTAAGTGAAGCATTTAATCTATTTATGTTCAGCATTAATATTGAAATTTATTTCCTTTCTTAATGGTAACTAATATCTAGTTGTTTTGGAGATTTATTGCTGTTGTTTCTGTTTGTCTCTGTGGCTTGGTGAATTTCTGCCATGTTGCAATTTGATTTCTTTCTCTTCCTTCTTTGTGTAACAGCTTTATAAGACCTGAGGGTTTTATATGTTCTTTATAAGGTCTGAGAGTTTTAAACATTGGTGAATTTCTGTCATGTTGTGATTTGATTTCTTTCTCTTCCTTCTTTGTGTAACTGCTTTATAAGACCTGAAAGTTTTATATGTTCATGTGTTTTTATGATGACAAATATTTGTTCCCATGTTTAGAACTTCTTTGAGCATTTTTTTGTAGGATTGATGTAGTGTTGATGAATTCCCTCTGCATTTGCTTATCTGAGAAAGAATTTATTTCTCCTCCATTTATTAAGCTTATTCTTGCAGGATATGAAGTTTGTGGTTGGCAGTTTTTTTTCTTTAAGTAGACTCCTTTGCTACCACCTTTGTTACTATTGTCATCCATACCACCCCGGCTACCCATATGACTGCTTTGAAAGTAGAACCCCAATCTCTCTGGCTTGTAAAGTTTCTGCTGAGAAGTCCACTGTAGTCTAATGAGGTTTTCTTTATAGGTTCCTAGACACTTTTATCTTGCTAATTTTATTGTATTTTTTTTTTCTGAGAAAGCAGGATTTATTGAGAGGACAGAAAAGTTCCCATAGTGGGAAGGAACCCGATGGGGTTGCCCTATTGGATTTTTTATTAGATTTATTGGATTTTATTGTGAAGAATTTTTTTTTGTCTTCACTTTGACTTTAGACAGTTTGATGACTATATGTCATGGTGAAGTCCATCTTGCAATGTATTTGACAGCTGTTCATAGAGCCTCTTGTATCTGGAGGCCTAAACCTCTTAGACTAGGGAAGTTTTTTGTCAACTTTACTTTTTCTTCATCCTTGGGAATACATATTACTTGTGAATTCAATCTCTTTATGTACCTATGTTTCTCAGAGCCTTTGTTCACTCTTTAAAATTATCTTTTCTCTATCTTTTTCTGACTGGATTCATTCAAAAAATTTGACTTCAAGTCCTGAGATTCTCTCTTCTGCTTGGTCTAATCTATTGTTGAGTTTTCAGCTGTATTTTGTAATTCCTCCAATACATTTTTCACTTCCAGTAGTTCTGTCTTTATCAATGATCTCTGTTTACTTGACAAATTTCTTATTCATATCCTGAATTGATTTTCTGATTTCTTTATATTGGTTTTTAGATTTATCACACATCTTATTGAGCTTTTAATAAAAAATCAATATTTTGAATTTTTTATCTGTCATTTCCAAAATTTATTTTTGGTTAGGTATCATTTCTAGATAATTACCTTTAAGAGTGTCATAATATCTTACTTTTTTTATATTTCTAGGATTAGCACATTGATTTATTTGTGTTAGCGAAACAGTTACTTTTTCTTATTTTTTAGTTTACTTTTGTTGAAGAATGACTTTTTGCTTTTTTCTTAAGAATGTGAGTGTGATGTATGCTAAATAGGACGATTGGTTTTGCTTTGGGTTGTGTTCAGTGGTGAAGACTGTGTATGACTTCCTTGGTTATAAATAGCCTTAGTGTGGTGACTTTCTCAAATGTCAGCTGCAGTAGTGGTATATCAGGCCACTACTTGCAGCCTCATAGGTAGCTAGGGTGG
The DNA here is from genome assembly GCF_000164805.1 of Carlito syrichta. Classification (NCBI taxonomy): domain Eukaryota; kingdom Metazoa; phylum Chordata; class Mammalia; order Primates; family Tarsiidae; genus Carlito; species Carlito syrichta. The sequence continues at coordinate 56,152 of NW_007258118.1, read as the reverse complement.
TGGGGGTGATGAGAAGATTGTCTTATTCCCAAGAGTTGTGTGTTGTGTCAGCAGTTGTTGTAATGGGCTGTGCAGGTTGACCTCCAGGCCAGTAGATAGTGATCACATGTGACAGCCAGTTGTGGTAGTGACAGTAAGGTTTCTCTTTGACCTCTGTTAACCAGGAGAAGTACTTGGGTGTCCCAGGCACTGGGTTGGGCTGTGGAATACTCAGTAGTTTGGATTCTATGATTTGCATTTGAGGCAAGGACTCAAAGCTGGGCAGGGCTGGACCAGGCAACTCTGCAAACCCAATGGTGGGTACAAGCACTGGCCTTGATGAAGACTGGAAAGCTGTCCTCAGGGCCCTGTAGAAATATGCCCTGGTGAGGAGTGGAGCAACTGTCACTATTGGTCCCAGCACAGGGAAAGGGGCAGACCCAGCTCTACAGTCAAGCAGACTGGAGTGGGACCCACTTTACTCTCATTCTCCAGACCCAGCTTCCTCCCATGGCTCAACTCTGGTAGCAAGTCAGTACAGTTAGTCAAGTAACATGTAGCTCTCCCTCAGTTTAGGAAACCACACTAGGCCACAAAACTCTGTCTGGGTCCAAACCACATACCTCTCAGGCAAATCCCTTCCTGTTCCAGTCCCACAAATGGGAGTCACCCAATTCCAGCACCCATGACTGGAGCCAAATCACACTTTCCTCTCAATTCTGGCCATGGGTCCCCTTCCCTCATTGAAAACCAGATACCAGTTCCTGGCCCTAGCGTCTCCAAACCATGTCTGCCACCCCTGTTAGCTGGCCAGTTCCTGTGCAGCCTGCTATGAGCTACGATCAGGAATGGCTTCCTCCTATTGATGCCCAGATCTGAGTGTGTGCAGGGGACACTTCCCAGTGAGTGCTGTTCCTTCTCACAGTCTCCTGGTTATTCTTCAAGCTAGATCCAGGCCTTGAGAGGATGAAGGTGCTCCCCCACACCCTGAATTGTATGGTTGGTTCCCCATGCCCATGTTATCACCAAAACACTCTCTCCCCTCTCCTGCACTTCAAATTTGCTCCTGATTTTCAGTCAAACCCTACCACATGGTTTACTGCCCACTTTCTTTTTCCCAGTATCAGAAGTTTTCTTTCATTTTTCAGTTGAACTTTGGTTTCTTCTTCTTCCTCCTCCTTTTCTTCTTCTCCTTCTCCTTTTTGACTGAGAATATGGGACTTTATTGATTCTATATGAAGAGGTGGAGTTCCCAAGCTCCCTCCATTCTTCAGGAGTCTGGCATGGACACTTTGAGTAGGGAAGATTCTCAGTGTGATTGGGGACTGAGTGTGGCAGAGACTCCCAGCAGCTGAGGGCTTCTCTTTTCCTTTCATGCTTTTGCTGGGAGAGGTGGTCTGGGGGCTCTTACTCCTTGGAGGTCATTTGGACCATGATCATTCATACCAAGAGATGAGCTTAACAAAGTGGTCATTGAGGGCAATGCCATCCCTAGCATTGAAGGTGGAAAGGTGAGTGTCACTGTTAAAGTCAGAGGACACAACTTTGTTCTTGGTACAGCCCAGGATTCCCTTGAGAAGGCCTTCAGATACCTGCTTCATCACCTTCTTGACATCATCATATTTGATAGGTTTCTCTATATGGCAGGTCAGGTCCATGACTGACACCTTGGCAGTGGGGACATGGAAGGCATGCCAGTGAGCTTCTTGTTCAACTCAGGAATGACAATGCTCATAGCATTCACAACACCAGTGGATGCAGGGATGATGTTTTAGAGGGCCCCACAACTGCCACACCACTGCTTCCCAAAGGGGTCATCCATGGTCTTCTGGGTGGCAGTGATGGCATGAATAGTGGTCATGAGTCCCTTCATGATATCAAGTTTTCATGGATGACTTTGGCCAGGGGGGATAAGCAGTTGATGGTGAAAGAGGTGCTGTGATGATCATGAGGTTGTTTGGATGCTTCTTGTGGTTCACACTCACCACAAACATGAGGGTGTCAGTGGAGGGGGCAGAGATGATGACTCTTTGGCCCTCCTTAAGTGAATTTCAGTCTTCTCCAAGGTAGTGAAGACACCCGTGGACTCAACCACATATTCAGTGCTGGCATTGCCCCATTTGATTTTGGGGACTCTTGCTACTGGAAGATGGTAATGGTATTTCCATTGATGACAAGCTTCCCATTCTCAGCCTCGATGGTGCTGTGGAGCTTTCCATGGGTGGAGTCATATTGGAACACGTAGACCATGTAGGTAAGATCTATGAAGGGGTGATTGATGGTGACAATATGTACCTTGCTAGAGTTTAAAGCAACTCTGGTAATCAGGTCACCAGTATGGTCAGATTCATTTACTCCAGCCTTCACCTTTGTCGTGGTGTCTCAGGAATATGGCTGTCTGTCAAATGGGAGGAGCAAAGAGTCCAGTGTTACTTCTTAGATAAAAGCTCACAGTGTGGATCTCCACACACTATTTTGCTGCTTCCAAGTGAGGAAGGCCACTAACAAACCCTCTATTCCAACATCTTGGGGGAAAAAATGCAGGAAAGTTTTCAAGGATAGTTTGTGGTTTAAACTGATGTTCCATCTGTAGCTTCATTCTACCTATTTGAAAATGCAGAGAAGTCATTCCAGTACAAAAAAAATGCATAAGTACATATGTGTAAGATAATTTATTATATCAGGTATAACATATAGAATGCAGACAACTGGATGAAGCAGCTCAGCAAATAGTACCTGGCATGAAATAGGCATTAAACAAATACCTGATAAATGAACAAACTAAGAAAACTGCTGTCCCTAATGGAGTCTTCTGTTTCCTGTAGCCAAAGAAGTACAGAAATCTGTGGGTGATAATACCCAAATGTTTGCCAAATGCAGTTTGGGGAAGCAGGTCACCAAAATGGAGAGTATTCTACAATATGTTAAAACCAGTGAAAATATGCTTTATTCACTTGAAAAATGCTGATGAATCAACTGAAATCAGTCACAGAAGTATTGCTTTTGTGGATTTTAGCTTTTTTCCTATAAACTCTAAGTTTGCTAGTACCTGATCCACTCAAGTCACTGTTGGGGATACCAGAGAGGTTGACTGGCTGGTGTTGAATTTAGTCCTAAGTTCTTCATCATCATCCTCCAGCCTAAGTATGAGGAAGGTAAAAATAAGGAACATGTAGTCTGGATGCCAGAAAGCATTTATCTTACTGCTTCAGACCACTACAGAAGGCACCAGGAAGGTGAATGAGAGGTTTGCAATTGCAGACAGCAGTTTCCAAATAATTAAAGATGCATAAATCTCCCCCTGCAAGAAAACATGTGAGGTAATAAATATAATTAATAATAACCAATATCCATGAAACTCTTGCCAAGTAATAAACACTGAATGACCTCAAAATCCTCATAGTAAGGGGGGAGGTAAGTACTCCTCATAGTAAAGGGGGAGGTAAGTACTCCTCATAATAAAGGGGGAGGTAAGTAGTTTGCATACCTTCATTTTACATTTGAGGGAACCAAGACACAGAATGACAAAGGCGCTTGCTCAGCTGATGCCATTAGTGAGAGGTGGAGTTGGATTTCAAAGCCAAATCATCAGAATCCAAAACTGAGGTATTAGTACTTCAGTAAAGTGCCTTTGTATAGATTAGAAAGTAGCTCCTAAGAACTTACTTACCATGATTGATCTCTGACAGATCTCACCACTACCTCAAGCACTTTTGAGCATGCCCTAGGATAGAGTTCACCTGCAACTGTGTCATGTTGAGACCATCTAAGACGCTTGAAAATCCAGGGCAGCCTCTCTATGGATCTCCCTTTCCCTGCATGAGCAATTTGCATCTCCAGACTTTTTCCTTATCTGACCCCTTATGTTTGTCAGTCTCTTGCCTCTGCACACACCAGAGTGTCCCTCCTTCCTGAATTGCCTTCTTCCTTGTTCAAATCTGCCTCTCCTTTAAGACTCATGAAGTTTCCATGGTCAGTCTTATGCCAGTGATGACAATGCTGTATACATCCATCCCCCTAGTCATCAAACATATATCAATATGTTTTCAGCATCAAGTTACAGAAAATCCATCTTAAATTGGATTTAGCAACAGCGAAATGGTTGGTTCACATTCCGCAATATCCACAGGAAGCATTTAAATTGCTTAGTTCTGATTCTCTGCATTTTTATTTTAAAAGTTTTTTAAAACCACTAAAGTTGAAAACAGGGGAAGATGGCAGCCAAGCCAGTCAAACTATGTGAGTCCCCATGTGAGTGAGTGAGTGTATGGAAAATTTTGTGTATGTGCTGGTGAGCGAGTGGGCATGTGAGTGGCTGACTGAATGAGGGCTAGTGAGCTAGCGGCCAGGGCTCTCCTGGTGCAGCAACTGGTGTCACAGCATCTGGGGTTGGACTCTAGGAAGTCCCAGGATGCAGAAACCGAGTGCCATTTTCTCTTTTTTTTCTTTCATTTTTAAAAAATCAACAAACCCTCCCCAGCAAGAAAATGCTGGGAGAGACTGTCTAAGTGGGGCTGATGGGCGGGTGGCCAGGCCCCTTGTGCAACAGCAGGTGCTGCTGTTTCTCTACTTTGTCCTGGGTCCCAGAAGTAGAGAACCATTGTTTTTTCAAAACGGACAGAAGTTTTCTTTGGAAAAGTGGCAGAGAGACACTATTGCCTCAGGCACTCCCTCACCATTGAAACAGGAGAGAGACTGCTTGTGGCTTTGCCTCATCACTTCAGTACCTTGCAATGTGCTGGAAGGGGCTGCAGATGGAGTCCATAGGCAAGTTCCCAAGGAAGAGGACAAGAGAGGCACCCCACCACCATATTGAAGGCGGGACAGGAAAGTGCCTGACTTGCTCATCACAGACGAACAGATCTGATCTCAGTGACTGGTGGATCAATTACTCAGGGCTTGATCGTGGCTCAAAGGGAATATCCTGAGAGCACAAATTTCAGAGGGACCTGATGAGTGCTGAGTTCCAGGTGCCACACCCCCTTACTCCATCCAGCTGTGGGACAAAGGGTGTGGCCAGAAAGGAGGAGGAACAACTCCAAAGAGATCAGTGGTGAGTCCAGGGCTGACTCAAACCTTCTCCTTCCCAGCAATCCTCTGAATGTCAGACCCACACAGCTGGGTCACGACTGAGAGGGACAAACCCAAGCAGAGCCTGGACATCAGTCGCAATGGGAGAGCTCCATTCTAACATAGGTCTGTCTGTGGCACTGCAGTGAGAGTACATACCTGGGGAAGAGACAGCCCTGTACCTCCCCACAAGAGATCTCCCTAACCATACGAGAGTGGTAGGGGAAGCCTGCAGCCCCACCCCACTCACTGTCCCTCCTTCCTTGCTTCATTCCGAGGAGAGAGTGAAAGAGGTGGCTCTGCAGGAGAGACCAGATTAGAAGAACAATTACAGAGCCTGCCACAAGAGGACAGGTTTTTGTTTGTTTGTTTGTTAAATTTTCAGTTATTTTTTAATTTAAAAATTTTTTATGACTGTTTGCTTGAAGTTCATCTATTGTTAAAATATTTTTCCTTTGTGCCTGAATGTGTCTGTGAAGGTTTGACATGCCTCCCCCCAAATTTTTTTTTTCTTTTCCTTTTCTGTTTCTTTCTTCCTTTGTCATTATCTATTTTTGTGTGTATGTGAATGATTGAGTGGTCATCTTTTGATTTTGTTGTGGTTGTTGGTTTTTGTTTTTTTGTTCTTCTGGAACTTTTTTATATTCATTTTTTTATATTTTAAGGGGAATGTCAATAGATGTGTGAGGGTATGACCTGAGTCCCTCCTTTTTTTTCCTTCCTACAATCTTTCTGTTTTTCTTCTCTATTTACTTTGTGCTAGGTGTGTGTGTGTGTGTGTGTGTGTGTGTGTGTGTTTAGTTTTCTTGGGGGTCTTTTTGTTACTGATTGTTTTGTTTTGCTTTGTTGTTATTCCAGTTTGTTTTGGAGTGTGTGTGTATGTGTTCAATTGCTTTTTCATTGGTTTCTGCTTTGCATCATCATATAGAGTGGTAGTGGGGAATGGTTCTCAGGGAACACATACCACAATAAGTGAACATTTTCATTTGCAAGTGGTATCTGATTCCTAGTGACCATTCCCCATTTATTCAAATTTCAAAAACTACAAGAAACATCTAAACATCCCATCTACCATCCTATTTCATAATAGAACAAATCCAGAGCCCAGATCAGGGAAGAATACAGATCTGAGCAAATGTCAGAAAGGAAAATCTCTCCCACTGAAGCTGAATAACTGAACTAAAGAGAAAAACAAGAGCTCTGTCACAAATGAGGAAAAGCAAAAGGAAGACCTCAGGCATTTTGAAGTGTACCAAAGACAAAACTGAAAAATCAGACCTTGATGCCCAAACAATAGACATTAACTAAGATCGTCCCCAGAAAATGACAGGGATTAGGGAATGACTGGAAAGAGTGCATAAGACTCAAGAGAGACAAGAAGCAACACTGAAAGAACTTGTAACAGAGATTTTGACAACTAAAAATTTCATCCAGGAAATAAATAACAAGATGACAAGCATGGAAAGGAGAATTAATCTAGCTGAAGAAAGAATCTGAGAATTTGAAGACCAGAACATGGAATTAATCTGACCTGTAAAAAACATAGAAAGAAGACTCAGAAAGAAAGAACAAAGGCTACAAGAGATGTGTGATTATATCAAGAGGCTGAACCTGTGCCTGATTCATATCCCAGAAGAAGAAAGGGAAATGGAGAACAACTCAGAGCAAGTATTCCAGGAAGTAATCCAAGAAAACTTTCCCCATCTCACCAGAGATGTGACCAACTAAATACAAGAGATACAGAGAGCCCCCAAAAACATCAAATAAGAAGACCAACACCTAGACACATAGTAATTCACCTACACAAAGTAGGCACAAAAGAAAAATTCCTAAAGGCAGCAAGAGAGAAAGGTCAGACTACATACTGGGTTTTTTTACTTTCATTTTTTATAGTTTAAAGTGTGTGTTAATATATGTGTGAGGGCTTGATCTAAATTCCTTTTTTTCCTGGTCTTTCTGGTTTTCTTCTCTATTCACCTTGTGTTAGGCATATGTGAGTGTGTTCAGTGTTCTTCGTTTTTTTGTGTGTGTTTTGTTATACTTTGCTGTTATCCAGTATGTTTGAGGGGGTGTTTGTATGCCTGTGTGTGTGTTCAATTGTTTTTGGCATTGGTTTCTGCTTTGCATCATCAAATAGAGTTGTGGTGGGAAGTGGGTCACAGGAAACACATACTGCAATAAGTGAACATTGTAATTTGCAAATAGTTTCTGAATCCTAATGTCCCACACTCTACTTTATCTGAATTTCAAAAACTACAAGAGACAGTAAAGCTTCCCATTCACTATCCTATATCAGATAGAACAAATCCAGAGCCCAGATCAGGGAAAAATAAAGGACTGAGCAAAAATCAGAAGGGAAAACTTCTCCCATTGACACTGAATAATAGAATTAAAGAGGAAAACAAGAGATCTTTCACAAATGAGGAAAAGTCGAAGAAAGACCTCAGGCAATTTCAAGTGTGCCAAAGACAAAACTGAAAAATCAGAACTTGGTACTCAAACAATGAAAGTCACCAAAGACTGGCCCCGGAATATGACAGGGATTAGGGAATGGATAGAAAGAGTGAATAAGACTCAAGAAAGACAAGATGCAACACTGAAAGAACTTGTAGCAGAGATTTTTGGCAATAAGAAATTTTATCCAAGAAATAAATAACAAGCAAAGAAACCAGAATTAATCTAGCTGAAGAAAAAAATCTCAGAACTTGAAGACTGGAACATGGAATTAACACAATCTGTAAAAAAAAAAAACATAGAAAAAACTCAGAAAGAAAGAATAAAGCCTACAAGAGATGTTCAAATATATCAAGAGGCCAAACCTCCACCTGATTGGTATCCCAGAAGAAGAAAGAGAAATGGAGAACAACTTGGAGTAAGTATTCCAGAGGTAATCAAAGAAACATTCCCCATCTCACCAGAGATGTGACCAGTCAAGTACAAGAGATACAGAGAGCCCCCACAAGTCATCAAATGAGAAGACCAACTTCTAAACACATAGTAATTCATATACACAAAGTAGGCACAAAAGAAAAAATCCTAAAGGCAGCAAGAGAGAAAGATCAGACTATCGACTGGGGAAAACCAATAAGAATAGCAGCAGACCTATCAGCAGAAACAATACAAGCAAGAAGGGACTGGAGCCCTATATTCAAAGTCCTCAAAGATAAACAATTTCGACCAATAATTTACTATCCAGTCAAACTCAGCTTCTTCAGTGAAGGAGAATTAAAATCCTTACCAGACATCCAATCCCTAAGAGATTATGCAGCTTCCAGAACAGCTCTACAGGAGACAGTAAAAAAGGTATTAAGCACAGAAGAAGAAAAAAAGAATAACCACACACTTCCCAAGAGAACAGCAGAGCACAGACTCAACAGACGATACAGTGCAGCAAGAAAATTGAAAACACACACATACATCAACTCCAAAACCAAAAGAAAACAAGCAAACAAAGAAAAAACTTTATAAGAACCTCACGACAAGGATAAACACTCACATTTCAATAATCAGCCTGAAAGTGAATGGACTAAATGCACCACTGAAAACACACAGAATGGCAAACTGGATAAGAAACCATGACCCAATTATTTGAGGCATCCAGGAGACTCATCTTGTTACAAGAGACACACAGACTCAAAGTTAAAGGATGGAAAACTAGTTTACCAGCAAATGGATCACAAAAGAAGGCAGGAGTTGTGATCTTAATATCAGATAAAACAACATTCAGGTTATCAAAAATTTAATAAGATGCAAAAGGATACTACATAATGATAAAAGTTTCAATCCATCAACAAGAAATGTCTATGCTAACCATATATGCACCCAACACAGGAGCACCAGCATTTATAAAGCAACTACTAAGTAAACTAAAAAAAGGAATTGACTCTAACACTATTATAGCAGGGGACTTGAATACCCTACTAACACCCCTAGATAGATCATCAAGGCAAAAAATCAACAAGGAGATCCAGAACCCAAACTTGACACTTGACCAAATGAACTTAATAGATACCTACAGATTATTCCACACTACAACCACAGAAGATATATTCTATTCATCACCACATAGAACGTACCCTAAGATCAATACATCCTTGGCCATAAATCAAGCATAAACAAATTCCATAAGGTTTAAATATTGCCATGCATGTTCTCAGACCACAGTGGAATAAAAATAAATATCAACACCAACAACATTTCCCCAAAGCCGACAAAAACATGGACACGAAACAGTATGATGATGAACTACTACTGGGTCAACACAAAGCAGAAATCAAAGCAGAAATTAAAAGACTCCTGGAAACAAATGAAAATAAATAAACATCTTGCCAAAACCTCTGGGAGGCCATGAAAACAGTTCTAAGAGGGGAACTTATATCTCTATGAGCACACATCAAGACAACTGAAAGATCACAAGTGGAGAACCTAAAAAATCACCTAAGGGAGCTGGAACCCCAACTTCCACAGAAGATTCCAAATCACCAAAATAAGAGGCCAAATATAGGACATAGAAGACAAAAATATCATAGAACACATCAACACAACAAAAACCTAGTTTTTTGAAGAATTAACAAGATTGATGGACCCCCTAGTCAGAATGACCAAAAAAAAAAAAAAAACAGAGAGAGAAAAAGCCCAAATAAGCACAATCAGAAATACAAAAGATCAAATCACACTGACCCTGAGAAATACAAAAGATTGTCAGAAATTACTATGTACACCTCTATGGAAATAAACTTGAAAACCTAAATGAAATGGAGGACTTCCTGACATCACACAACCTCCTCAGATTGAAACAAGAAGACTTTGACACACTAAATAAACCATTAACAACCCAGAAAATCGACTCTTTCATATGAAAACTACCTACAAAGAAAGCCCTGGACCGGATGGTTTTCCAGCAGAATTCTACAAAACATACAAGGAGGAGCTGATACTAATCCTATTGAAAGCATTCCAGGCAATTGAGAAGGATGGAATTCTGCTCAAATCATTTTACAATGCTAACATTATATTGATACCTAAATGGGTAAAGAGTCAACAAAAAATGAGAACTACAGGTCAATATCACTTATGAACATAGATGCAAGAATCCTCAACAAGATTCTTGCAAATCAGATTCAAAAACACATCTCAAAAATCATACACCATGACCTAGTAGGCTTCATCCCCAGGATGTAGGGCTGGTTCAACATTCACAAGACCATAAATGTAATTAAATACATCAACAGATGTAAAAATAAGAGCCACATGATTGTATCATTAGATGCAGAAAAAGTTTTTGGAGGGGAATCTTAAGATGGTGGTCGACATGTGGGGCTGTAAAAATCTCTGTGGAGGAAAGTGACAATAAAAACTCTCCATGTGAGTAGGCAGGTGCTGGTGGGAGCGTGAAAGTCCATCTTAGGGGATACTCGGTGGCATGCATCCGGGTACCACATCTGAGGGTGAATGCAAGCCCCCACCACCCTGAAATTAGAGCTCAGCTCCCAAGATCATCACAAAAATGTCTGCACGAACACACCTGAGAAAAGTCTGCTGAATCCAGCTGATTCCCAGCACCTGGCACACAACATCACCTGGCATATGGGACCCACTGGAGCATAGGATTTGATTATTGGAGAGACAGCATCAGGGGAATCCAGAGAGAGGAATACATGCCTGGTGAGGAGCCACCCACCGCAGTCATTTTCCAGGCAGAGATTTGCATTGCTTTGCCCAGCTCTCCCCCATAGCCTCCAACTTGTTGCCCAAGTGACATGACAAACTATTTCCCCAGGTGCTCCTTACCATTGAAGTAGGAGAGAGACCTAACAAGGAGCTAGAAGGGGCTGTGGATGGAGCCCAGTGATACAAGCTCTGTGAATGGCAGATCGACTACACACAGCTGGATTGTGGTCCAGAGGAGATATCCTGAAAGCACAAATGCCAGAGGGACCTGACAAGTGCTGAGTTCCAGATTCCCCACCCCTACCCTGATCCAGCCGTGGGACAAAGGCTGTGGCCAGAAAAGGATGAGGAAGAACTCCAAAGAGATTAGTGGTAAGTTTGGGCTGACCCAAACCCCCTCCTCCCCAGCAATCCTCTGAACGTCAGATCCACATAGCTGGGCCATGACTGAGAGAGAAAAACCCAGATGGACAGATGGAACATGGACATCAGCTACAATAGGAGAACTCCATTCCAGGATAAGCCTGGTTGGAGCAACCTCATGAGAGTATAAACCTGGGGAAGAGACTATCCTGTTCATCCCCAAAAGTGATCTCCCTGACCATAGGAGAGTGAGGAGGACTGCAGTCCCAACCATCACCACTGCTCCTCCTCCTTCCCTGCTTCATAACCTGAGGAGAGAGTGAAAGAGGTGGCTCTGCAAGAGAGATCTAATTGGATGAACAATTACAGAACCCGCCACAAGAGGACTTTTTTTGTCTTTGTTTTTTGTTTTGTTCTGTTTTGTTTTTGTAAATTTTCAATTATTTTTTTAATTGTAAAAATTTTCTGACTTTTAGTTCATCTATTTTAAAAGTATTTTTCTGGACTTCCGGCAAGATGGCGATGGGGCAGCCTGGTCTATGAGATCCTCTGCAAAGGAGAATGTGGAGGGTCTCTGGCTCTCTCCCTGAGGGGCTGCAGATCCCAACGTTGGCAGCCTACTCCACATGGAGCTCGGCTGTCACCACCACTAGGGCATCACGGTGGTCTGGACAAACACTGCAGCTGCAGACACAGCAGCTGCCAGTGCTGCCACAGCCTCTGCGGTGGCCATAGCACATCATGCCACCCATGCCTGAGCTGATCCACGACTTCAGTCCTTGAAGCCCCTGCAGGCAAAATCTGCTGGGATCACTGCCACCTCTACTGCCACCGTAACATCCTGCTGGCCGTGAGTCTCCTCCTATGTGTCCTAAGGCAGGCTCCCATCTCCAGTCTCTGCCAGGCTCCTGTCCTGCTCCACCCACTCTTGGGCAGTGAGAAAGCACCACCTGCTGGCGATTTCAGGTAACAACACCGAAACAGGGAAAACAAGCTTGAAAAACAGACACGGGCCAGACTTGAATGGTGAACTGAGTGGTGATCTGAACTGTCCTTCACAGTAGGCCAGGGGCCACTGACCCTACCTGTGAACAAATTTACCAGCTTGAGAAGACAGCTAGAAATCAGAGCTGAAAGGACATTGGACTTAAACAAAAAGTCTCAGAGTGTGCTTGATTGCTTCTGTTAGTCTAATGACATGATTCTATTCCTACTGTTTTGTTCCTTTTTTTCTCTCTTCCTTTTCTTCTCTTTTCTCCTCTCTGTAAACCATATCTTTGTATAGAGGAACAGCACATCAATAAGGTGGTTGGTTGCTTGTATGTTAGCATCATTGTATGTTTTAGTTTTTTTGTATGGGACTTGGTTAGTCTGTAACCGTGGTCTATTGTTTTTATCTGTTTCAGTTTAGGGCTCTCTCTCCATTTGTTGGTACACTCATCTGTTTCCCCCCTTACTACTCTCTCTCTCCACCCTCCACTTCCCCCCCACTCTCTGCTCCATTCTGTTCCCTCTGCTAACCTCATTTTATTTCAGGGAGTAAACCTACAGCCCCACTGCATGGACAGATTCCAAGGCAGGGGGAAGTGGGTTTCAGATTATCCATACACCTATCAGCGGATACCAGGACCTGAAGATAGATTTTGAATCACAGCTCCCCCATTAAGTAAATCTCAAAACTGCAAAAAGAACCACCCCCAACCTACAGTGCAACTCCAGAGTTGAACAAAGAAAGAGGGTATACATAAAGAAGAATAGGAGATTAAACAAACAGAAGTAAAAGCAACCCCTCTACCCCTGAATAACAGAATTAAAGAAGATGGTGACATGGAGGGAATGAAAAAGTGGGGAGGGAAAAAAAAACACACAAATGAAGAAAAACCAAAGGAAGAATATAGGTCTCACACAGACCCCTGGGAGGTCAGACACTGAGAAAACAGACTCTGGAACACAAACAATGAAGAGCCCCCAGAATGACTGGTCACATGCAACAAACTCAGACATCAAGACATTAATGGAGAAAATTTTAAAAATTGAGGAGAGACAACAGGAAAATAGGAAGGAGATGTCAGAAATATCAGCCGTAAAGAATACTGTGATGAAAATGAGTAGCAAACAAATAAACATGGAAAGCAGAAATAGCCAAGCAGAAGAAAGAATCTCAGAGCTTGAGGAACAAAACACAGAACTAACCCAAACTGTTAAAAACATAGAAAATAAGCTGAAAAAGACAGACAAAAACCTTCAAAAACAAAACTTTCAAGAGACAAATGATCACTTCAAGAGACTGAACTTAAGAGTAATTGGCTTTCCTGAAGAAGACAGAGAAACCTAAGAGTAATTGACCTTCCTAAGGCAGAGAGAGGACACACTGGAACAAACATTTCATGAAATCATCCAAGAAAACTTCCCTCATCTCATCAAGGATGAAAAAATTCAAACACAAGAGATTCAGAGAACCCCTGAAAGACAACAAATGAGAAGACCAACTCCTAGACACATAATAATTCACCTAAACAAAGTAGGTATAAAATAAAAAGTCCTAAAGGCAGCAAGAGAAAAAGGTCAGACTACCTACAAGGGAAAACCAGTTAGAATAGCAGCAGATTTATCTACAGAAACCCTGCAGGCTAGGAGAGCCTGGAGCCCTATCTTCAAAGTTCTAAAAGATAAACAATTTCGACCAAGAAAAACCTACCAAGCCAAGCTAAGCTTCATCAGTGAGGGAGAATTGAAATCTTTTCCAGATATCCAATCCCTAAGAACCTACGTGGCCACCAGACCACCTCTACAAGAAACACTTAAGAAAGTATTGAACACAGAAGAAAAGGAATAAAGAACAACAATGTTCTTCACAAGAGTACAGGTAAAAGATTAAAAACACACATGTTCCAATGTTAAAACCAACAGAAAGACAACACACAACAACAACTCTGTAAGAATATTATGATAGGAATCAACTCTCACATTTCAATAATTCGTTTGAATGCGAACAGACTAAATGCACCACTGAAAAGAAATAGGATGGCAAAATGGATAAAATATCACCAGGAAACAATCTATTGCTTTCAAGAGACTCACCTCACTAGAAAAGATACTCACAGACTCAAAGTAAGAGGATGGGAAATAAATTTTCAGGCCAATGGGGTACAAAAGAAAGGAGGAGTCACAATCTTAATCTCAGACAGAATACCCTTTAAGCTATCAAAAGTTTAAAAAGATACAGAAGATCACTACATAATGATAAAAGATTCAATCCATCAACAAGAAATATCCCCCCTAAACATATGTGCACCCAACATTGGAGCACCAACTTTCATAAAACAGCTCCTAGGTAAACTAAAAAAAAGATAACGACTCCAATACCATCATAGCTGGGAACTTTAATATTCCACTCACAACACTAGACAGATCTTCAGGACAAAAAATCAGCAATGAGATCCGAAACCTTAATGTGACTCTTGATCAAATGGACTTCATTGATACCTACAGAACCCTCCATCCAAAGACCACAGAATATACATTCTACTCATCACCGTATGGAACGTACTGTAAGATCAACCACATATTTGGACATAAATCAAGCAAAAGCAAATTTAAAAGAACCGAAATTTTACCATGCACCTTCTCGGACAACAGTGGAATAAAAATAAACATTAGCACCAACAGGGTCCCCCCAAAACCCACAAAAACATGGACATTAAACAGCATGATGCTAAACAACTCCTGGGTCAATGATGAAATCAGAGATTAAAAGATACCTGAAAACAAATGAAAATGAAGAAACATTTTACCAAAATCTCTGGGATGCCGTGAAAGCTGTAGTAAGAGGGGAATTTATATCCCTACAAACGCACATGAAGAAAATGGAAGGTTCACAAATTAATGGCCTAACAAACCACCTAAGGAAGCTGGAAAAGCAAGACAACAAAAACCCTAATTTCAGCAGAAGAATCCAGATCACTAAAATAAAAGTCCAAATCCAGGACATAGAAGACAAAAAGATAATTAAAAAAATCAATGAAACAAAAAGCTGGTTCTTCAAAAGGATAAACAAGATAGATGGTCCCCTAGCTAGACTGACCAAGAAAAAGAGAGAAAAGGCCCAAACAAACACAATCGGAAACACAAAAGGTGAAGTCACATCTGACCCTGAGGAGATACAAAAGATCATTTGAGACTACTATGTACACTTGTATGGAAACAAACTTGAAAACCTTTTGGAAATGGAGGACTTTCTGTCATCACACAACCTGCCTAGGTGAAACAAGAAGAAATTGAGACCCTAAATAGACCAATAACAATCAAAAAATTGATGATATAATAAGAAAACTACATACAAAAATAGCCCTGGACCAGATGGCTTTCCAGCAGAATTCTACAAGACGTTTAAAAAGGAACTGATACCAATCCTACTGAAGGCATTTCAGGTGATTGAGAAAGATGGAACTCTCCCCAAATCATTTTATGAGGCTAACATCACATTGCTACCCAAGCCAGGTAAAGACCCAATGAAGAACGAGAACTACGGGCCAATATCTTTGATGAACATAGATGCTAAAATTCCAACAAGATCCTAGCAAACCAGATTCAACAACCCATCTCAAAAATAATCCATTATGACCAAGTAGGCCTCATCCCTGGGATGCAAGACTGGTTCAACATTCGTATAACCATAAATGTAATTAAATATATCAACAGATGTCAAAACAAAAAATCACAGGATTATATTATTAGATGCAGAAAAAGTTTTTGTTAAAATCCAGCATCCCTTCTTGATAAAACCCTTGAACATCTAGGCATACAGGGAACATACCTCAAAACAGTAAAAACCATCTATGAAAAACCCACAGCCAGCATACTCTTAAATGGACAAAAATTGGAACCATTTCCCCTGAAAACTGGAACAAGAAAAGGATGCCCACTCTCACCCCTCCTGTTCAATATCGTGTTAGAAGTCCTGGCTAGAGCAATCAGGGAAGAGAAGGCAATCAGGGGTATCCAAATAGGAAAAGAGGAAGTCAAGTTATCTCTCTTTGCAGATGACATGATGGTGTACCTTGAAAACCCAAGAGAATCTGTCAAAAACCTCCTTACACTGATAAAGGACTTTGGCAAAGTCTCAAGATATAAAATTATGTGCAAAAGACAATCACATTTCTTTACACCAATAATAAACAAACAGAAACACAAATAAAAAGCACAATTCCATTCACAATAGCCACAAAATAATGAAATACCTCAGCATCTTCCTAACCAGAAATGTGAAAGACCTTTACAATGAAAACTACAAAACACTGCTCAAAGAAATCAAAGATGACACCAACAAGTGGAAAAATATTCCATGCTCATGGATTGGAAGAATCAACATTGTGAATATGTCTATCCTACCTAAGGTAATCTGCAGATTTAATGCAATACCCATCAAATTACCAGCAACATTCTTCTCAGACCTAGAAAAAACAACACAGGAATTCATATGGAAACACAAACAACCAAGAGTAACTAGAACAATCCTCAACAAAAAAAAAAAACAAAGCAGGTGGTGTCACATTACCAGACATCAAGCTTTACTATAAAGCTACAGTAATCAAAACAGCTTGGTACTGGTACAGGAACAGGCATATAGACCAATGGAATAGAATTGAGATTCCAGAAGCAAAACCTCAATTTCTCAACCAAGTTATTCTTTGACAAATCCTCCACCTCACCTATCACTGGGGAGAGGAGAACCTATTCAGTAAATGGTGCAGGGAAAACTGGCTTACCACATGCAGAAGACTGAAACAGAACCCCTATCTATCCCCATACACAAAAATTAACTCTAAATGGATCAGAGACCTAAATGTAAAACCTCAAACCATAGGAACTTTAGAAAATGAAGGACATACCCTCATGGAAATTGGAACTGGCATCCAATTATTGAACAAAACCTGAAATCCACTGGCCATAAGAGAGAAGATAGGCAAGTGGGACCTCATTAAACTGACAACCTTGTGCAAATTCAAAGAAACCATCAAGAGAGCAGGGAGACCCCCTACAAACTGGGAAAAAGTATTTGCCAACTCCAGGTCTGACAAAGGCTTAACATCTTGGATCTACAAGGAACTCAAATGTGTTGAAAAGAAATAAAAAAAAACAACCCCACTATAAAATGGGCAAAAGATATGAATAGACACTTCTCAAAGGAAGACATTCAAGCAGCCAACAAACACATGAAGAAATATTCAACCTCACTAATCATCAGGGAGATGCAAATCAAAACCACACTGAGATACCACCTAACTCCAGTCAGAATGGCAATTATTGATAACTCAAAAAATAACAGTTGTTGGAGAGGGTGTGGCAAAAAGGGAACACTTCTACACTGTTGATGGGAGTGCAAACTAGTGCAAACTCTGTGGAAAACAGTATGTCAATTCCTAGAAGTTCTAAATATTGACCTCCCATATGACACTGCAATCCCCCTACTGGGAATATACCCTGAAGAACTCAAATCACTCTATCAAAAAGATACCTGCACATGTATGTTTATCACAGCATTGTTCACAATAGCAAGAACCTGGAAGCAACCATGCTGTCCATCAAAAGAGGACTGGATTTTTAAAATGCGGTACATATACACGATGGAATACTACACAGCCATAAAAAAGAATAAAATCATGAATTTCGCAGCAACCTGGATGGAACTAGAGTCTATAATACTGAGTGACCTCTCACAGAAACAAACATCTGAGTACCACATGTTCTCACTCATATAGTGGACCTTGAACATCCAACATATTACTATAAGAAAATGACTGAGTGGTGGGAAACTATGCAGGCAAGGGGAAGGGAGATGGGATTAACAGTAGTAAATATCTGTCTGGGGATGGGGAGACACCTTTTATCAACAAGGATGCCTGAACGAAGCATATTTGTATACCTAACCCTTAACTCTACCCCACAATATCATAATAAAAAATATTGATTATAAAAAATATTTTTTCCTTTGTGTATGAATGTGTATGTGAGGGTTTCATCTGCATTTCCCCCATTTTTTTTCTTTTCTTTCTCCATTTCTTTCTGCTTTTATTTGTCATTCTCTGTTTATGTGTGTATGCAAATAGATTGAGTGGTCATCTTTTGATTTTGTTGTTGGTATTGCTCTTTTGTTCTTCTGGGTTTTTTTAATATTCATTTTTTATAAATTAAGGGGTATGACAATACATGAGTGAGGGTTCCACCTGAATTCCCCTTTTTTTCCCTCTCTTGTTTTTTTTTCTTATTCTCCTCTCTTCAGTCTTTATGTCTTTCTTCTCTAGTCACTTTGGACTAAGCATGGATGTGTGTGTTTAGTTTTCTTGGTGTTTTGCTGTTTTGTCATTTATTTTGTCTCACTTTTTTGTTATTACAGATTGCTTTGTAGTGTGGGTTGGTTTCTGCTTTGCATCTTGTATAGACTGGTGGTGGGGAGTGGATCTCCATACCACGATAGGTGAAAAATTTAATTTGCAAGTAGCATCTGACTCCTAGCATACCATCCCCCACTTTATTCAGATTTCAAAAACTACAAGAGACAGAAAATCTTCTCATCCACCATCCTATTTCAAAATAGAACAAATCCAGAGCCCAGATCAGGAAAGAATGGAGGAGTGAGCAAACATCAAAGTGAAAGACTCTCCCACCAACACCGAATAACAGAACTAAAGAGAAAACAAACATAAAAACAAGATATCTGTCACAAATGAGGAAAAGTCAAAGGAAGACTTCAGGCAATTCCAAGTCTACCAAAGACAAAACTCCTGAAAAATCAGACCTTGGTGCCCAAACAATGGAAGTCACCAAAGACTGATCACAGAATACAACAGGGATCAGGGAATGGTTGGAAAGAGTGAATAAGACTCAAGAAAGACAAGATGTAACACTGAAAGAATTTGTAACAGAGATTCTGGCAATAAAAAATTTCATACAGGAAATAAATAATAAGATGACAAGCAAGGAAAGCAGAATTAATCCAGCTGAAGAAAGAATCTTAGAACTTGAAGACCAGAACATGGAATTAATACAAGCTGTAAAAAACACAGAATGAAGACTCAGAAAGAAAGAACAAAGCCTACAAGAGATGTGTGATTATATCAAGAGGCCAAACCTACAACTGATTGGTATCCCAGAAGAAGAAAGGGAAAATGAGAACAACTTGGAACAAGTATTTCAGGAGGTAATCCAAGAAAACTTTCCCCATCTCACCAGTGGTGTGACCAGCCAGGCACAAGAGACACAGAGAAACCGCACAAGATATCAAGTGAGAAGACCCACCACTAGACACATAGTAATTCACTTATACAAAGTATGCACAAAAGAAAAATCCTAAAGGCAACAAGAGAGAAAAATTAGACAACCTACCAGGGAAAATCAATCAGAATAGCAGCAGACAAATCAGCAGAAACACTACAGGAAAGAAGGGATTAGAGTCCTATATTCAAAGTCCTCAAAGAAAAGCAATTTCAACCAAAAATGTCCTATTCAGACCAGCTCAGCTTCATCAGTGATGGAGAATTAAAATCCTTCCCAGACATCCAATCCCCAAGAGATTATGCAGCTTCCAGGCCAACTCTACAGGAGACACTTAAAAAGACATTAATACAGAAGGAAAAAAAAAAAGAATCACACACCCTTCCCAAAAGAACAGCAGAGCACAGAATCAGCAGACAATACAGTGCAATAAGAAATTTGGAAACACATGACTACATTAACCCCAAAGCCAAAAGAAAAAAGCAAACAAAGAAAAAGCTTTATAAGAACCTCAGGAAAGGGATAAACAAGCACAGTCAATAATCAGCCTGAATGTGAATGAACTGAATGGACTGAATGTGAATGAACTGAAAAGACACAGAATGGCGAACTGGATAAGAAACCATGACCCCATTGTCTTCTGCATCCAGGAGACTCGTCTCACTACAAGTGATGCAAAGACTCAAAGTTAAAGGATGGAAAAATGAGTTTCCAGGCAAATGGATCACAAATGAAAGCAGGAGTTGCAATCTTAGTATCAAACAAAACAAACTTTAAGCTATCAAAAATTTTAAAAGATGCAAAAGGACACTACATAATAATAAAAGGTACAATCCATCAATAAGAAATATCTATCCTAAACATATATGCGCCCAACACAGGAGTGCCATTTATAAAGCAAGTACTAAATAAACTAAAGAAAAAATTAACTCTAACACTATTATAGCAGGGGACTTGAATACCCCACTGACATCCCTAGATAGATCATCAAGGAAAAAATCAACAAAAACCTAAACTTGACACTTGACCAAATGGACTTAGTAGATACTTACAGATTATTCCACCCAACAACCACAGAATATATATTCTACTCATCACCACATGGAGCATACTCCAAGATCGATCACATCTTTAGCCATAAACCCAGCATAAATAAGTTCCATAAGGTTGAAATTTTGCCATGCACATTTTCAGACTACAGTGGAAAAAAATAAATATCAAAACCAACAGCATTTTCCCAAAGCCCACAAAGACATTAACTCTAAACAACATGATGCTAGACAACTACTGGGTCAACACTGAAAACAGAGAAGAAATTGAAAGATCCCTAGAAACAAATGAAAATGAAGAAACATCTCACCAAAACCTCTGGGATGCCATGAAATCAGTTCTAAGAGGGGAATATATATCTCTACAAGTACACAACAGGAAAATGGAAAGATCACAAGTGGAGAGACTAACAAATCACCTAAGGGAGCTGGAAAGAGAAGACCACCAAAAGCCCAAAGTTAGCAGAAGAATCCAAATCACAAAAATAAGAGCCCAAATATGGGACATGGAAGGCAAAAATATTACAGAAAACCAACAAAACAAAAAGCTGGTTCTTTGAAAGAATTAACAAGATTGATGGCCCCTAGCCAGAATGGCCAAGAAAAAGAGAGAAAAAACTCAAATAAACACAATCAGAAATACAAAAGATCAAAACACAACTGACCCTGAAGAAATACAAAGGATTATCAGAGATTATGATGTACACCTATATGGAAACAAATTTGATAACCTAGATTAAATGGAAGACTTTCTGACATCACACAACCTCCCCAGGTTAAAACAAGAAGACATTGAGACACTAAATAGACCAATAACATCCCAGGTTATGGACTCTGTCATATGAAAACAACAAAGAAAAAGACCTACAGGCCAATCTCCCTTATGAACATAGATGGAAAAATTCTCAACAAGATACTAGCAAATCAGATCCAAAAAGCACATTTCAAAAATCATCTACCATGACCAAATAGGCTTCATCCCCAGGATGCAGGCCTGATTCAACATTCGCAAGACCATAAATGTAATTAAATACATCAACAGATGTAATAACAAGAACCACATGATTATCTCATTAGATGCAGAAAAAGCTTTTGATAAAATCCAGCATCGCTTCTTGATAAAATCCCTCAAGCACCTAGGTATATACCTCAAAATAGTAAGTATTATCTATGACAAACCCACAGCTAGCATATTGCTAAATGGACAGAAGCTGGAAATATTTCCCCTGAAAACTGGAACAAGACAAGGCTGCCCACTCTCACCCCTCTTGTTCAATATTGTGTTGGAAGTCCTAGCTTGGGCAATTAGACAAGAGATGGAAATCAAGTGTATCCAAATAGGAAAAGAGGAAGTCAAGTTATTCCTCTTTGCTGATAATATGATCCTATACCTTGAAAATTCAAGAGAATCTTTCAAATACCTGCTTGCACTGATAAAGAACTTTAGAAAAGTCTCAAGGACAAATTAGATGTGCAAAAGACAGTTGCATTCTTATACACTAACAACAAGCAAGCAAGACCCAAATAAAAAGCACAATCTCATTCACAATAGCCACCAAAAAATGAAATACCTCAGCATCTTCCTAACCAGAGAAATGAAAGACCTCTACAATGAGAATTACAAAACACTGCCCAAAGAAATACAAGAAGACACAAACAAATGGAGAAATATTTCATGCTCGTGGATAGGAAGAATCAAAATTGTTAAGATGTCCATCCTACCCAAGGGAATCCACAGATTCAATGAAATACCCATTAAGTTACCAACATCATTCTTCTCAGACCTGGAAATGACAATACAGAAATTCATATGGAAACATAA
>NW_007258118.1:8781-33905 GCF_000164805.1 Carlito syrichta | reverse complement strand
CCAACTCATCTTTGACAAAGCCTCCAACAACAACCACTGGGGAGAGGAGAACCTATTCAGTAAGTGGTGCTGGGAAAAATGACTGACCACATGCAGAATATTGAAACAGGACCCCTACCTATCACCATATACAAAAATTAACTCCAAATGGATCAAAGACCTAAATGCAAAACTTCAAACTATAAGAATCTTAGAAAATACAGGAGACACCCTTATGGAAATTGGAACTGGGAACCAATTCTTATTCAAAACCCTAAAGGCCAATACCTTGAGAAATAAGATAGACAAGTGGGACCTCATCAAATTAACAAGCTTCAGCAAAGCAAAAGAAACCAACAAAAGAGCAGAGAGACAGTCCACAGAATGAGAAAAAATGTTTGCCAACTGTATATCTGACAAAGGCCTAACATCTAGGATCTACAAGAAACTCAAATGCGCTGAAAGGAAAAAAAACAAACAAACCCTTTAAAAAGTGGGCAAAAGACATGAATAGACACTTCTCAAAAGAAGATATACGGGCAGCCAACAGACACATGAAAAGGTGCTCACCCTCACTCATCACTGGAAATCAAAACCACATTGAGATACCACCTAACCCCTGTAAGAATGGCCATCAATAATAAAACAAACAACAGATGCTGGCAAGGATGTGGAGAAAAGTGTACACTTCTACATTGCTGGTGGGAATGCAGACTAGTACAACCTCTTTGGACGACAGTGTGGCGATTTCTGAAAGAACTAGAAATCGACCTTCCATATGACATATGACCCAGCAATTCCCCTATTGGGTATATACCCAAAGGAACACAAATTATTCTATGAAAAAGATACCTGCACACGTATGTTTGTTGCAGGTCTATTCACAATATCAAAAACATGGAACCAACCGTGTTGCCCATCAAAGCTGGACTGGAAAAAAAAATGCTGTACATATACACAATGGAATATTATGCAGCCATAAAGAAAGACAAATATATGGACTTTGCAGCAAATTGAATGGATTTGGAGTCTATCATACTCAGTGATTTATCACAGAAACAAAGAACTGAGTTCCATATGTTCTCACTCAAAAGGTGACCTTGAACAATTACAATGCTATAAGAAAGCAATTGGCAGTAGTGGAAAACTGTCAGGGGTGGGTGGGACTAGCAGTTGAGAGAAACTGCTAGGAGTTGGAGGGGCATACCTTATCAACAAGGGTACCTGCATGATCAATGTTTGTATATCTAATCCTGAATTGTACCCCACATATTTATAATAAATTAATTAATTAAAATTTTAAAAACCATGGAACCAACCATGTTGCACATCGAAGCTGGACTAGATAAAACAAATGTGGTACATATACACAATGAAATATTATGCAGCCATAAAAAGGACAAATATATGGCCTTTGCAGCAACTTGGATGGATTTGGTGTTGATCATACTAAGTGATTTATCACAGAAACAAAAAACTGAGTTCCATATGTTCTCACTCATAAGCTGACCTTGAACAATGATAATGCTATAAGAAAGCAATTGGCAGTAGTGGAAAACTGTCAGGGGAGGGTGGGTGGGATTGGCAGTTGAGGCAAACTGCTAGGGGAGGGAGGGGCATACCTCATCAACAGGGGTACCTGCATGATCAATGTTTATATGCCTAACTCAGACTTGTACCCCACATCTTTATAATATATGCAATAAATAAATAAATAAAAATAAAAAGCTTTTGATAAAACCCAGCATCTCTGCTTGATAAAAACTCTCAGATATCTAGGCATAAAGGAACATACCTCAAAATAGTAAGTGCCGTTTACAATAAACCCACAGCTAACATTTTGCTAAATGGACAGAAACTGGAAACATTTCCCCTGAAAACTGGAATAAGACAAGTCTGCCCACTCTCACCCTCTTGTTCAACATTGTGTGGAATCCTAGCTAGGGCAATTAGACAAGAGAAGAAAATCAGGGGTATCTAAATAAGAAAGGAGGAAATCAAGTTATCCCTCTTTGTGATGATATGATTCTATAGCTCATTAATCCAAGAGACCTGTCAAAAACCTGCTTGCACTGATAAAGGACTTGGGCAAAGTTGCCGTGTACAAAATAAGTGTTCAAAAGATAGTTGCATTCCTATACACAAACAACAAACAGGTGGAGACACAAATTGAAAGCAGAATCCCATTCACAATAATCACAAAAAATTGAAATACCTCAGTATCTTTCTAACCAGAGAAGGCAAAGGCCTTAACAATGAGAACTACAAAACACTGCTCAAAGAAATCCAAGAAGACACAAACAAATGAAAAAAATGTTCCATGTTCACGGATAGCAAGAATCAACATTATTAAGATCTCCATCCTACCAACAGCAATCTACAGATTCAATTCAATACCCATTAAGTTACTAACATCATTCTTCTCAGACCTAGAAAACACAATACAGAAATTCATACGGAAGCACAAATGACCACAAATAGCCAAAACAATGCTTAGCAAAAGAAACAAATCAGAAGGTATCATGCTTCCAGACTTCAAACTTTACTATAAGGCTAGAGTAATCAAAACAGTCTGGTATTGGTATAAGTACAAGCATATAGACCAATGCAAGAGGATAGAGACTCCCAAACCAAAGCCTCAATTTCCCAACCAACTCATCTTTGACAAAGCCTCCAACACCAACCACTGGGGAGGAGAACCTATTCAGTAAATGGTGCTTGGAAAACTAGCTCATCACATACAGAATACTGAAACAGGATCCCTACTTATCACCATACACAAAAATTAACTCTAAATGAATCAAAGATTTAATGTAACACTTCAAACTATAAGAATCTTAGAAAACACAGGAGACACCTCTATTGAAATTGGAACTAGCAACCAATTCCTATTCAGAACCCTAAATGCCCACACCTTAAGAAATAAGATAGATAAGTGGGACTTCATCAAATTGATGAGCTTCAGCAAAGCAAAAGAAACCATCAAGAGAGCAGGGAGACAGCCCACAGAATGAGAAAAAATATTTGCCAACTGTATATCTGACAAAGGCCTAACATCTAGGATCTACAAGGAATTCAAACATGCTGAAAGGAACAAAGCAATCAGCCCCATTAAAAAGCGAACAAAGGACATGAATAGACAATTCTCAAAAGAAAATATACAGGCAGCCAACAGACACATGAAATAGTGCTCAACCTCACTCATCATCAGAGAAATGTAAATCAAGACCACATTGAGATACCACCTAACCTCAGTAAGAATGACCATCATTAATAAAACAACAACAGATGCTGGTGAGGATGCAGGAAAAAAAGGAATGCTTCTACACTGCTGGTGGGAATGAAAACTAGTGCAATCTCTTTGGAAGACAGTGTGGCAATTTCTGAAAGAACTAGAAATTGACTTTCCATGTGACTCAGTAATTCCCCTATTGGGAATACACTCAAAATAACTCAAATCATTCTACAGTAAAGACACCTGCACAGGTATGCTTGTTGCAGCTCTATTTACAATAGCAAAAACATGGAACCAACCATGTTGCCCATCGAAGCTGGACTCGATTTTTAAAAGGTGGTACATATACACAGTAGAATATTATGCAGTTTTAAAAAAGGACAAACATTGGGCTTCGCAGCAACTTGGACAGATTTAGAGTAGATCATACTCAGTGATCAATCACAGAAACAAAGAACAGAGTACCATATGTTTTCACTCATAGGAGGGCCTTGAAAAATTATTATAATACTATAAGAAAAGGACTGGCAGTAGTAGGAAGCTGTCAGGGGAGGGGGGTTGGGATTGGCATTTGAGGAAACTGCCAGGGTAGGGAGTGGCATACCTCATCAACAAGGGTATACCTGCATACTTGCATAATCAATGTTTATATACCTAACCCTGAATTGTACCTCCATATCTTTATAATAAAAAATAATAAAATAAAATCCTTCCCAGACATTCAATGCCTAAATATTTATGCTGCCTCCAGACCAGCTCTACAAGAAACACTTAAGAAACTATCATACACAGAAGAAAGGAAAAAGAGACAATAACTCCCTTCCTAAGAATGCAGAAAGAAGATTGAAAACACATATGAATCAACCCCAAAATTAAAAGAAAGACAACAAATAAACAGCAACAATGACAACAAACCCTATAAGTTACTCATTACAGGGATAAACTCTCACTTCTCTATAATTAGCTAAATGTTAATGGGTTATGCACCACTGTGAAAAGACAGAATGGCAGATTGAATAAAATATCATGATGTAACAATATAATGTCTCCAAGAGACTCAATCTCACCGAAAGTATATTCAATGACTCATAGTACGAGGATGGAAGACAAAATATCAGGTGAACAAAACACAAAAGAAAGCAGGAGTCATGATTTAATATCAGACAAAAATGCCCTTTAAGTATTAAAAAAAAGATACAGGAAGTCACTACATAACGATAAAAGGTTCAATCCATCAACAAGAAATATCCATTCTAAATATATATGCACCCAACATAGGAGCACCAACATTCATAAACCAGCTTCTAGGTAAACTAAAAAAAGATATTGACTCTAACACTATCATAACTGAGGACATAAACACTCCATTAACAGCCCTAGACAGATTATCAAAACAAAAAATCAACAAGGAGATCCGGAACTTCAAAGTTATGCTTGACCAAGTGGACTTAATTGATACCTACACAGCACTCCAACCAACAACCATGGAATATACATTCTACTCATCACCACGAGAAATATATTCTAAGATTGACCACATCCTGGGAAATAAATCAAAGTATAACCAAATTCCATAGGATTGCAATTTTGCCATGCACCTTCTCAAACCATAGTGAAACAAAAATAAATATCAACACTAACAAAATTTTCCCCAAGCCCACAAAGACATGGGCACTAAACAGCATAATGTCAAACAACTCCTGGATCAACATGGATATCAAAACAGAGATAAAAGATACCTCAAAACAAATAAAAACGAAGAAACATCTTACCAAAATCCCTTGGATTCCATGAAACCAGTAATAAGAAGGGAATTCAAATCTCTATGAATACACATAAAGATCACAAGTTAAAAGCCTAACAAATCACTTTAAAAAACTGGAAGAGCAAGACCACAAAACACTAACTTCAGCAGAAGAATCTAGATCTCCAAGATAAAAGTCCAAATTCAGGACATAAACGACAAAAAGATAATACAAAAAAATCAGTGAAACCAAAAGCTGGTTCTTTGAAAGGATGAACAATATTGATGGATCCGTAGCTAGACTAACAAAGAAAAAGAGAGAAAAAATCCAAATACACACAATCAGAAATGTAAAAGTTAACGTCACAAATGACCCCAGAGAAATACAAAAGATTATCAGTGATTCCTATGCATACCTGTATGGAAACAAACTTGAAAAACTAAATAAAATGTGGGATACTCTGACATCACACAACCTCCACAGGTTGAAACAAAAAGAAATCAAGGGGATTTCCAGCAAGATGGTGATGGGACTGGTCGGAATGTGAGTCTTTGCAAATGTGAGTGTTTATAAAGACTCTCTACATCAGTGGATGTGTGTCAGTGTTTGAGTGAAAGTCTGTCTGAGGGAAGACTTGGGGTCATGTACCTGGAGCTCTCCTCCAGAGTTGACTGCAACCCCCTACCACCCTGAGATTGGAGCTGCGAGTCACAGGATTGTCTGCAGTTGTCAGGTCTCACCTGAGAAAAGGCTGTGGATTATTGCTAATCCTCATCACCTGGTGCCCAGCCCACACCATTACCTGTGACATCAGAGCAACTGGAGCCCCAGTTCTGTGCAGAGAGCAGGTCAGGGAGAGCTGAAAAGAAGCCCCACCACCCATAAGGAAATGCCGGCCAGAGCCATTTTCTCTGTCCTGGGACCAGGCAGAGAACTGCATTGCCCTGCCCATCTCCACCCAGCTTCCAACCTGAGACCTAGAGTTTATGTCATCAAACTCAGAGAGACAGATGCCTGTTCCCCACACTGAAATAGGCACAGCCACATCAGATCTGGGTGAGTCCAAATCTGATCCACCCCTCCTCCCACAGTAGTTCTGGGGCATCTGACCTACACAGAGAGCAACCCTATCATTCTGAGCTGAGAGTAGAGGGGAGGGACGGGAAACCAGAACTGAAGGGAAGTTGACTTTACAGGAACAACCTCAGAGTGAGTTTTGTTTTCTTGTCTTTTGTGTTTTTTTGTTTGTTTTGCTTGTTTTTTGTTTGTTTTGGGTTTTTTATTTTCCTCTTCTCTCTTTCTGTTTTTTAATTACTTTTTCATACTTGCTTTGTGTATGTTGTTTTATTACTGTTTTTAGATTTCCTGTTTGTATATGGGTATTTTTGAGGGAGAGTACATCAGTCGGGGGGGGTTGTGGGTTTGTACAATTGCCTGCATTTTAAAAATATTTTTTGCCTTTGTGTCTCTTTTCATATGTTAGGTGGTATGCATGTCTGTTTTCCCTCTTCTTGCTTTTGTCTCCCACCTTCCTTCTTCCATTCTTTTCCTTTTTCTTACCTCATTTTGCTTAAGTCAAACCTATACCTCCGCTGCTTGGACAGATTGTAAGGCAGTGAGAAATAGGTTCCAGGGGCTCCACAGTGTCAGTGCAGTGTCAGAGGACACTGCAATGTGCACACAGTTTCTGAATCACAGCTCTCCCCTCAAATAAATCTGAAAACCGAAAAAATAACAGCTCCACACCCACAGTCCAGCTTCAGAATTGAACAAAGCCAGAAAATCCACATAAAGGAGAATAGGATACTGAGCAAACAAAAGTAAAAACTTCCCACCCATCCCTGAACAACAGAATTAAAGAAAAGGTAAAAAAAACAAAGGGGGGGGAATCTACACAAATGAAGAAAAATCAAAGGAAGAATATGGGTCTCACACTGACTCCTGGGAGGTCAGACACTGAGAATACAGACTTTGGAACACAAACCATGAAGAGTCCCCAGAATGACTGGTATCAAGTCGCAAATCCAGATATTAGCACATTAATAGAGAGAATAAATAGAATGAGGAGAGATAAGAGGAAAAAATGGAGTTGAAAACTGAAATAACAGCAATAAAGAATACAGTGAATGAAATAAATAACAAACTGATAACCATGGAAAGCAGAATTAACCAAGCAGAGGAGAGAATTTCAAAGCTTGAGGACCAAAATATGGAACTAACCCAAATAGTTAAAAATGTAGAAAAGAAGTTTTAAATATCAACATGACGCTTGACCAAATGGACTTAATTGATACCTCCAGAACACTCCACATGGAATATACATTCTATTCATAAGTACATGGAACAAATTCTAAGATCGACCACATCATCAGCTAAAAATCAAACATAAACAAATTCCATAATATTGAAATACCACCATACACCTTCTCAGACCACAAGGGAATAAAAATAAATGTCAACACTAATAAAATTCCCCCAAAACACACAAAGACATGGGCATGAAACAGCATGATGCTCAACAACTTTGGGTCAACATGGAAATCAAAACAGAGATTAAAAGATACCTCAAATCAAATGAAGAATAATTATCTTACCAAAACTTATGGGATGCCATGGAAACAGTACTAAGAAGGGAGTTCATATCTCTACAAACACACATGAATAAAATGGAAAAATCACAAGTTAACAGCCTAGCAAACCAACTAAGTTAGCTGGAAAAGCAAGACCTAACTTTAAAACCCTAACTTCAACAGAAGAATCCAGATCACCAAAACAAAAGCCCAGATTCAGGACATAAAGACAAAAAGATAATACAAAAAAAAACCAACAACAATGAAACCTAAAGCTGGTACTTTGAAAGTATAAAGAAGATTGATGGATTCCTAGCTAGACTGACTAAGAAACAGAGATAAAAAGCCCAAATAAACACAATCAGAAATACAAAAGTTCAAGTAGCAACTGATCTCAAAGAATGCAAAAAATTATCAGAGATTACTATGTATACTTGTATGAAAACAAACTTGGAAACCTAAAGGAAATGGAGAACTTTCTGATATCAAGCAACATCCCCAGGTTGAAACAAGGAGAAACCAAGACCCTAAATACACCAATAACAATCCAGAAAATTGACTATGTCATAAGAAAACTATCTACCAAAAAAAAAAGTCCTGGACCAGATGACTTTTCAGCACCAGTCTACAAAACATACAAGGAGGAACTGATACTAATGCTATTGAAAGTATTCCAGGCAATGAGAAAGATGGAACTCTCCCCAAATCATTTTATGAAGCTAACATCACATTGATACCCAAACTGGGTAAAGATGCAACAAAGACAGAGAACAAGAGACCAATATCCTTGAGAAACATAGATGCTAAAATTCTCAAAAAGGTCCTAGCAAATGGGATCCAACAACACCTCTCAACAATCATCCACCACAGTCAAGTAGGCTTTATTCCTGGCATGCAGGACTGGTTCAACATTCCCAAGACCATAAATGTAATTAAATACATTACCAGATTTTAAAAAAACACATGTTTTTATCATTAGATGTAGAAAAAGCATTTGATAAAATCCAACATGCCTTCTTGACAAAAACCCTCGAACATCTAGGCATAGATGGAACATACCTCAAAATAGTAAGAGCCATCTATGAGAAACCCACAGCCAGCATACTGCTGAACAGAAAGAATTTGGAACAATTTTCCCTGAAACCTGTAACAAGACAAGGATGTCCACTCTCAGTCTTTCTTGTCAACATAGTTTTGGAAGTCCTAGCTAGTGCAATCAGAGAAGAGAAGAAGATCAGGTGTATCGAAATAGGAAAAGAAGAAGTCAAGCTGTCCCTCTTTGCAGACCACATGATTCTATGCCGTGAAAAGCAAAGAGAATCAATCAAAAATCTACTTGCACAGGTAAAGGATTTGGCAAAGTTTTAAGGTATAAAATAAATGTGCACAAGACAGTCACATTTCTATACACCAACAATAAACAAACAAGAAACTCAAATGAAAAGCACAATCCCATTCACAATAGCCACAAAAAAAGTAAAGTACCTTGGCATCTTCCTAACAAGAGATGTGAAAGACCTTTACAATGAAACTACAAAACACAGTTCAAAGAAATCAAAGATGACATAAACAAATGAAAAATATTCCATGCTTATGGATTGGGAGAATCAACATTGTTAAGATGCCTGTCCTACCCAAGGTAATCTAAAGAGTTAACACAATACCAATTAAATTACCAGCAGCATTCTTCTCAGACCTGCAAACAACTTACGAGAATTCACATGGAAACATAAATGACCACGAATGGCCAAAACAATCTTCAGGGAAAAAAAAGTGGGAGGTATCACACGGCCAGACTTGAAGCTCTATTATAAATCTACAATAATCAAACAGCCTGGTATTGGTACAAGAACAGGCATATACACCAATGGAACAGGAAAGAGATTCCAGAAGCAAAATCTCAGTTTCTCAATCAACTCATCTTCAACAAAGTCTCTCCCAACAACAGCTGGGGAGAGAAGAACCTATTCAGTAAATGGTGCTGAGAAAATTAGCTGACCACATGCAGATTAAAACAAGACCCCTATCTATCACCGTACACAAAAAATCATCTCTAAGTGGATCAAAGACCTAAATGTAAAACCTCAAACTATAAGAACCTTAGAAAATGCAGGAGACAACCTTATGGAAATTGGAACTGGCAACCAATTCCTGTTAAAGCCCTAAGTGCCCATTGCCATAAGAGATAAGATAGACAAGTGGGACCTCATCAAACTGACAAAGTTCTACAAAGCCAAAGAAATCATCAAGTGAGCAGGGAAACAGTCTGTAAAAAAAAAATATTTGCTAACTATATGCCGGACAAAGGCCAAACATCTAGGATCTACAGGGAAGTCAAACATGCCCTAAAGAAAAAAAACAGCCCCATTACAAAGTGGGTAAAGATATGAATGAACACTTCTCAAAAAAAGACATACTAGCAGCCAACAGACATGCTCATCCTCACTAGTCATCAAAGAAATGCAAATTAAAACTACACTGAGATACCACCTAACTTCAGTCAGGATTGCCATCATCAATAACTCAAAGAACAACAGATGCCGGAGAGGATGCGGGGAAAGGGGATCACTTCTACACTGTTGGTGAGAGTGTACACTAACACAACCTCTGTGAAAAACAGTTTGGCAATTCCTACAAGATCTAAAATCTGACCTTCCATATGACCCCACAATCCCCCTGCTGAGAATACACCAGGGGAACTAAAATCACTCTATGAAAAAGTTACCTGCACACATATGTTTATTGAAGCATTGCTCACAAAAGCAAAACCATGAAACCAGCCGCACTGCCCATCAAGAGAAGACTGAATTTTTAAAAATATGGTACTGAGTATCACATGTTCTCACTCATAAGTGGACCTTGATCAATTTTTGTAATACTGAAACCAAAAGGATTGGCAGTAGCAGAAAACTGCGAGGAGGGGAGGGGCACACCTCAGCAAGGGTACCTGAATAACGAACATTTGCATACCTATATCTGAATTGTACTCCCCATCTTTAAAATTAAGAAATAAGCTGGGCTTGGTGGCTCAGCCTGTAATCTCACGCTTTTGGGAGGCTGAGGTGAGTGGATTGCCTGAGCCCGCGGGTTTGAGACCCACCTGGGCAGCGAGACCTCATCGCTACAATAAATCAAAAAATCAGCCGGACATGGTAGTGCATGCCTGAAATTCCGGCTACTCAGAAGGCTGAGGCAGAAGGATTGCCAGAGCCCAGCAGGCGAGGCTGCGGTGGCCGAGAGCAGCCACTGCACTCCAGTCTGGGCGACTGAGTGAGACGCCAACTCAAAAAAAATAATTAATTAATTAATTAATTAAAAAATAATTTAAAAAGAAACAAAGCTCAGGGACAATCTGCTTATGCCCATTATTTTTCTATAAGGATAGTCTATGGATGAGGTATAAACACATCAAAAAGAAACTAAAATTAAAATGTATTTAAACCAGCACTTTCAAAATTGATTTTACATTTTATGGTTTTTTCACACACTATCCATTATTATCAAGCAGTACACAATCTGTAATCTGCTGCTCTGAAGAAGCCAGATGGTGAGAGTTGACCAAATGAGAACATGGCTACCACAATTCCAAACAAGGAAACTTATATACACAGCAAAGAGAAGAAAAAATGCTTTAAGACTCTAATATCTGTTGATACTGATGAAATTATAAAAGCATAGATAAAACTGTAAAAAAATGTTGACTGAGATTCATGGAAGACTCCAGTAATCTACTTATGAACAAAAATAAAATTAATATCTGATAAATAAATTATCTCTATTTAAAAAATACTGAGACCCTAAATAGACCAATAACAACCCAGGAAATAGACTATGTAATAAGAAAACTACCTACAAAAAAAGTTCCGGACCAGATAGCTCTCCAGCAGAATTCTACAAAACATACAAGAAGGAGCTGATACTAATCCTATTGAAACTATTCTAGGTAATTGAGAAAGATGGAATTCTCCCCAAATTATTTTATGAAGCCAAAATCACATTGATACTCAAACTGTATAAAGATCCAGAAAGAAAGAGAACTACAGGCCAATTTCTTGGATGAACATAGGTGCAAAGATTCTCAGCAAGATTCTAGCAAACCAGATCCAACAACAGATCTCAAAAATCATCCAGAATGACAAGTAGGCTTCATCCCCAGGATGAAGGGCTGGTCCAACATCTGCAAGACCATAAATGTAATTAAATGCTTCAATAGATGTAAAGACAATAACCACATGATTATGTCATTAGATGTGGAAAAAGCTTTTGATAAAATCCAGCACCCCTTGTTGATAAAAACCCTGGAGCATCTGAATATAGATAGAACATTCCACAAAATAGTAAGAACCATCTATGAGAAACCCACAACCAAGATACTGCTAAACAGACAGATATTGAAACAATTTCCCTTGAAAACTGGAACAAGACAAGGATACCCACTCTCTCCCTTCTTGCTCAACATAGTATTGAAAGTCTACCTAGAGCAATCAGACAAGAGAATGAAATCAGGAGTATCTATATAGGAAAAGAGGAAGTTAAATTATCCCTCTTTCCAGATGACATGATTCTGTACCTTGAAAACCAAGAGAATATGTCAAAAACCCGCTTGCACTGATAAAGGCCTTTGGCAAAGTCTCGGGGTGTAAAATAAATGTGAAAAGATAGTTGCATTCCTATACACCAACAAAAAACAAACAGAAACCCAAATAAAAAGCACAATCCCATTCACATAGCCACAAAAAAATGACATTTTTGTCATCTTCCTAACCAGAGAAATCAAAGACCTTTACAACAAAAACTACAAAACACTGCTCAAAAAAATCAAAGATGACACAAACAAACGGAAAAATATTCCATGCTCATGGATTGGAAGATTCAACATTATTAAGCTAGCCATCCTACCCAAGGCAATCTGCAGATTTAATGCAATACCCACTAAATTACCAGCAGCATTCTTCTCAGATCTGGAAATGACAATACAGAAATTCATATGGAAACATAAACACCCACAAAAATGCCAAAATAATCCCCAGGAAAAAATAATAATAAAGTAGGAAGTATCACACCCCCAAACTTTAAACTTTATTATAAAGCTAAAATAATCCAAAAAAAGCCTGATACTGTTACAAGAGCAGGCATATACACCAATGGAACAGAATAGAGATTCCAGAACCAAAACCTCAGTTTCTCAACAAACTCATCTTCAACAAACCCTCTACCAACAACCACCGGGGAAAGGAAAACCTATTCAGTAAATGGTGCTGGAAAAACTAGCTGACCACTTGCAGAAGATTAAAACAAGACCCCTACCTATCACCATACACAAAAATCAACTCTAAACAGATCAAAGACCTAAACATAAAACCTCAAACAATAATAACCTTAGAAAACACATGAGACATCCTTATGGAAATTGGAACTGGCAACCAATTCCTAATCAAAACCCCACACGCCCATGCCATAAGAGATAAAATAGACAAGTGGGACCTCATCAAACTGAGAAGCTTCTGCAAAGTCAAGGAAACCACTGAGAGAGTGGGAAGACAGCCAACAGACTGGGAAAAAAATAATTTCCAACTGTATATCTGACAAAAACCTAACATCTAGAATCTACAAGGAACTCAAATGTGCCAAAAAGGAAAAAACAAACAGTCCCATTACAAAGTGGGCAAAAGATATGAACAGGCACTTCTCCAAAGAATACATATGAGCAGCCAAGAGATACATGAAAAAGTGCTCAGTCTCACTATTTATCAAAGAAATGCAAATTAAAACCACTCTTAGATACCACCTAACTCCTTTCAGGATGGCCATCATCAATATCTCAAAAAGCAAGATGCTGGCGAGGACGCAGGGAAAAGGAAACACTGCTACACTCTTTGTGGGAGTGTAAACTAGTATAATCTTTATGGAAAACATTGTGGTGAATTCTAAAAGATCTAAAAATCAACCTTCCTTATGACCAAGCAATCCCCTTACTGGGAATATACCCAGAGGAACTCCAGTCACTCTATGATAAAGATACCTGCACACTCATGTTTATTGCAGCATTATTCATAATAGCATGGAAACAACTAGGCTGACCATCAAAAGAGGACTGGATTTTTAAAAAATGGTACATATACAGGATGGACTATTATGCAGTCATAAAAGGGACAATATTATGAACTTCACAGCAACTTGTATGAACTTAGGGTCTATAATACTGAGTAATCCTCCACAGAAGCAAAGAACCAAGTATCACATATTCTTACTCACAATAGTAATTGTAATACTATAATAAAGGGATTGACAGTAGTGGGAAACTGCCAAGAGAAGATGGGGGCAGGATTGGCATTAGTGGGAAACTTCCAGGGGAAGTGTTGTCACACTTCATCAACAAGTGTACCTGCAAAATGAACATTTGTATGCATAGCCCTGAAATTCCCCCCCCATATTTATAATAAAAAAATTTAAAATTAAAAAAAGAAAAGCAAAATGTGATATATATGTGTGTATATATATACACACATATATATATCACATTTTGCTTTTCTTTTTTTAATATATATATGATGGAATACCATGCTGCTATAAAAAAAGAATGAAGTCATATTCTTTGCAGCAGCATGAATGGAGCTGGAGAACATCCTAAGTGAACTAACTCAGAAACAGAAAACCAAAAACCACATGTTCTCACTTATATGTAGGAGCTAAATTGATATGAAGATAAAAATAAAATACATGGGGGACAGCAAAGTGAGGAGGCTGGGGAGGCCTCAGTTCAGAAGTTACCTGTTGAGTACAATGTTAACAATCTGAGATTCCCATTCGGGTCACCTGATATACAATCTCTACCACTATGCTATATGCTCATGGAACAAACACTTGTACCCATGAATCTAAAATAAAAAATAAAAATAACATGAAAAGAAAAAGGCCTAACTCCCATCTCCCCAGGCAGACACCAAAGATTGCCCATGGCATCTGGTATTTGATGAGAGTGAGTTGTTTCTGGTCTAGAACTATCTCCAATGAACCTCAAGGCAGCACCGGGACCTATCTGTGAACCAGGCTCCCTCATCCCATCTGGTCAGGGCTCCCATAGCCATGGCTGTGTTTTCCCCCTAACTCAACCCAGAGCTGACTCACTGGGACCTTTCAGATGACTGACTCATTTGGGCATCTCTCCAGCATAGTAGTTCCCTAAGGTTGTTGCAACAAAGTACCACAAACTGGTCAGCTCACACAACTGAAATTTAGTCTCTCACAGTTCTGAAACCTGGAGGTCTGAGATCAAGGTGTCAGCAAGTTGGTTCTTTTTGAGGGGCTATGGGGAAGCATCTGTCCCCTGCCTGTCCCCTAGCTTCTGGTGGTGTGCTGGCAACTTTGACATCCCTTGGCTTGTAAAAGCATCATCCTGATCTTTCATTCTTACATGAAGGCATTCTCTCTGTGAATATATCTGTGTTCAATTTTCCCTTTTCATAAGGCACAGGTTACATTGAATTAGAGACCATGCCATTCTGACCTCATCTTAATGAATTAGATCTGTCCTGATTCCAAATAAGGTCCCAATCGGAGACGTGGGGAGCTAGGACTGCAACATACACATCTCTGTGGGATGGGCAATACAACCCTGACATCAACTTATGCTGGCACTGTGATCTTAGCATGGACCTTGCGTGTGAGCCCTTCTGCCTGATGTTCCAAAAAACAGCTTGAAGTGAACCTTCTGTTCCTCTCTCAGTTCACTCTTCTCTTGGCTTCCATCCCAAGGGAGATGTGGACAGCCTTACTCCCAGGAGTGTAATCAGGCATGCTTTTGCCCACTGCCAGCTAGGGGAATAAGGGGAAAAGAGAATGAAGATCACAATTGCCCTTCTTCATAACCCCAAAGTCTGCATTTCAGCAAAAAGGGGGTGAATCATAGGCAGAGGAGTTGAGGTGAGACAGGTGGTTGCAAGATGTGGGAACCGAGGGGGAGATGGCAGACAGATACAAGCAGAGCCAGAAGGCTTTATCTGACCATCTCTATGTCAACTGCACACAACTCTATTCATGAGCAGAGTGGACGATCCAACTCAGGCTGGAGTCAGGGGAATAGATCCTGAGTCTGAAGAAAGGGTGTGGGGAGGGAGAGGGAGCATTAAGGAACTGGCACAGAGCCCAGGATGTGTAGGAAACACTGAACAGTTCAGTAATGCAGCTGCAAGCATCAGCCAGTTTACTTCATCAGCAGTGCAAACTCCCAAGGAGCAGTCCATCTTTGTACTAATATCACAATGAGCAGGAGTAGGTGCAGGGGGAAAAGAACAAACTTGGTATTCACTAGACCTAAATTTACATTCCAGATTCTGAGTCTGCTTGGCCTTAGGAAATTGCTTTATCTTTCTGGCCCCAAGTTTCCACATCTATAATCATAATAATGATACCTATCCCATAAGGTTGTTGTGCAGGCTAGCTGCACTTACAAAAAGTAGAAAATCCTGCCATGTGGCAGGTGATGAATAAATGGTTGCTAGTGATGGTGGTGACAGACTCTTGGACCAACCAAATGACAGCATAGTTCCTATTATGCCCTTGACACTGAAAACAAGGCTTAAATTTCCAGAAGTTGCTCTCTAGTTGCGAGCTTAAAATGCATACACTGGATCTTGAGTATTCTCTGAGTTAAAATTCTTTCTAAACAAGTGCTAATTTTCTGTCTATTGGATACAAGTCAGAATTGCACTGGGAATTTTTTCCCTTGACTATTGTCAAAGGGATGGTTGTCTAGTGGCTGTACAGGCACTGTGACCTCTGCTCTGCTGTCCTTCAAAAGTGAGTTGAAAGGTAATATAATAAACTTATATGGTGCTTCCCATGAGCCAAATTCTGTTCTTTATGCTCAGCTGTACTTCCTGAGTTAATCCCCACCACAGCCCTATGGAATGAGTTTTAATATTAAAACCCGCCTTTGACAGATGCAAAAGGCTAAGTAAGGTACAAGAACATAAGTGACAAGGTCTGGTTTTAGAATACATGATTGTAGCCATTGCACACTCCTGCCTCATGTGCTAGCATCAGCAGGCACCCAGTCCTCACCTCCCAACCCAGCTGCTGCGGAGAAGGCAGGAGTGCATGGTTTCATTTCAGCTATTCTCTCTGCTTTTTGCAAAACCTGTTGTCCCTTGAAGGGTATTAATTCAGGAAGTGAGTCAAGAGTGGCTTCAAACAAAATTGAGACCAGGATAACTTCCATCTTATGCATTTCAGATAAATAAGCCTTCACAGTAATAAACTCTTTGGTGCTTCAGTTCACTATAAACAACAGTGACGTGACTTATTTCCTGAACTGTGTCGTGGCCATCTGCTCAAATATCTCCCATTCTTTCCTTGTGTTATAATGGTGCAGAAGTTCTGTGGACAATTATGCAGCCATTAAAATGGTAATTAAGATTTTTTAAAGTTAAAAAACAGTATGGAAAATGTAAACAATATAATGTTGAGTGAACTAATTGCACACTAGATGTATATGCATGTAAACTATGTATGTCTGGAAGGACTTGGAAAAGGAAAATTGTTTCCCAAAATTGGAGACTTTTAAAAAAGTTTTGCAATTACTTTTTAAAATGGAAATAAATAAAGATGCTTATTTTTGCCACTTTTTTTGCTATCACTTGCAAGCATAATATAAACACAATATATTGGAGCTGGGAAGACCTCTAAGACTGATAAAAATAGTTATCAAAATGAGATTTTTCTGTATATTGGAAAACCTATCATAGGATAAGCATTGTGCTTTCCTTATCCTGTTTGAAATTTCTAAGTGACTGAAGACCTTGTGAGGAAGGAGATGGAGATGAAGTGATGACCTGTTCCTTTAAAATGTTATCTTACAATAGGTATAGAGAATAAACGAGCACCCTCAAAGCCTTTTTAGGGATGAGGCAGGACACAAATAACAAAATATGGACTAAGTTAAATATCACTTTAAGTAATCCCACTAAGCACATTTTTCAATGAACCTGACATCCACTAGGTGTTGTTTAGATCTTCATTTTATTCACTAACTCAGTCTCATTTGTCCTTTTGATTTGTTCTACCTTTAGTTTACTGCTGAGTGTCAGCTTTAGACACTTGAGGTTTGCTGGAGTGAAATAATTTTTTATAATTTAACTGTGTTTATTTTATTTTAATTTAATTTTTTTTTGAAGTTTGTGCCTCACTCTGTTGCCCAGGCTGAAGTGCAATGGCACAATCACATCTCACCACAGCCTTGACCTCCTGGGCTTAGGCAATCTTTCTGCCTCAGCCTTCTGAGTAGCTGGGACTACAGGTGTGTGCCACCATGCTTGGCTACATTTCAAATTTTTATTATTTTTATTTTTCTAGTAGAGATGAGGTCTCTCTATATTGCCCAGACTGGTCTTGAACTCCTGGGTTTGAGCAGTCCTCCCACTTTGTCCTTCCAAAGTGCATGGATTACAAGTGTGAGTCACTGCACCCAGCCTCAACTCCATTTATTAACGCATCTGGTTAATGATAGATATTGCACATTAAATTATTTTCTTGTCTTTCTCTTGTTTTGTTTTACAAAAAAAGGCCAATGCCATTGTGAAGTTGTACTTCATTTGCTTTGTTGATCTAGGTTAGCTAAGATTCCAGTACATTGATTCCTAAAACATCTAAAAATCCACCTTCCATATGACTTTGCAATCCCCCTTTTGGGAATACACCTGGAGGAACTCAAATCACTCTATGAAAAATATACCTGCACACACATGTTTATTGCAGCATTATTCACAATAGTAAAAACATAGAACCAACCATGCTGCCCCTTGAAAGAGGACTGGATTTTTAAAGATATGTTACATATACATGATGGGATATTACACAGCCATAAAAAAGGACAAAATTATGAACTTCACAGCAACTTGGATGGACTTAGAGTCTATAATATTGAGGGATCAATCACAGAAACAAAGAACTGAATATCACATGTTCTCACTCATAAGTGGACCCTGAACAATGATCATAATAGAAAGGAATTGGCAGTAGTGGGAAACTGCCATGCGAGGGAGGGGGTATACCTCATCAATAATGATACCTGATCTCAAACCAGGTGAAGTAAGAATCAAAGTAAGGCCCAAACTTTACCTACACAATAACCATTTGTATGCCTAACCCTGAATTGTACCCCATAACTTTAAAATAAAGAAAAAGAAATTTTAAAAAGATTCCAGTATGTCTTTAGTATTGATGCATCAAAGGACTTAGATAAATTAATCAACTACATGTCAGAATGGAGCTTTCATTTTACAGGAAATGTAGCCATTAACAAAAGCCAATTTTTCCCATTTAAAAAATTATATAATATAGAAAGAAAAATGTAAATGAAGTTATTTGGAGTAACTTCAGTCTAAGGCTAATTTCCATTCATGATAAATTGGTGGTTTAGATTAGAGCTAGACAAGCTAATTGTCTTCTGATCCTTAAAGGCCAAATCCAGGCATACTTTGATGATTCCTGTTGCCAAAGTCTGTCTATTTGATAATGATGCTTTCTGAGTCTCCTTATTTTGATACTAAGGAGATTCCTTAAGAAACCAGTATAAATAATGTGTGATGCTGAGGTGCAAAAGCAAGGCAGTAGATGAACTTGCTGAGAAGAACCAACATAACCCATTGTTCCTGAATAAAAAGACTCCAGAAGATTATGGCCAAGAAATAGATCCCAGTGTTAAAGAAGAATAATTAGAGTTAGGAAATGTGATGAAATTTCCATTGTATAGGGAGGACTATATCTTTTCCCTAGTTAACATGTGCTGTTGCTCTGGTCCTCAAGATGTGGCCCCTGAGAGAGCATAACCATCAGTCTCAGCATCACCTGAAGGCCTGTTACAAATGCAGGCAGACCAAGAGCATCATGAGTGGATTTTGGCTGTATTTTCACTTCTATCTTCATAGTGTCTTTGACAGTGTCTAGTGAACATAATTGCCAGATGAATAAATTTCTCAATCCCAATTCAAAATCATTGAATCAAAATTTCTGGAGGCAGATCTCAAGAATCTGTTTTTTTAACAGGATGCCCATTTGGTTCTTAGGCATCATTAAGTATGAGAACCATTTTCCTATTGTGCATGGACTCCAGTCAGTATACTACAGTATTTGTTTCCCTGAATGCACTACAAAATCTAGAAGCCTAAAGATGAAGGAACAGTCATACCTTGGTTTCTACTACAATGATGATGATGACGATTCCCTGGCATTGTATAAAAATGTACACTGGTCTTCTGGGCAAGATGGTGATGGACCAGGTTAGACTATGAGAGTATCCACAAAAGCAAGTGTCCATAAAGACGCTCTGCATGAGTGGGTGTGTGCTGATGGGTGAGTGAAAGTCTGTCAGAGGGGAGACTCAGGTTCATGCACCAGGGCTCTCTTCTGGAGGTGACTGCAACACACTACCACCCTGAGATTGGAGACCCAGGTGCATGGGATCATCTGCCATTCTCTGAGCTATCATGAGAAGAGGCAACAGAGAACAACTGCCCCTTACCACCTGGCACCTGGTCCATGCCATCACCTGCAGCAGCAGACCAGGCAGGAGCAGAAGGAACTGTGAAGAAGGAAGGTCATGGAAATCTGAAATAAAGTTCCAACATCAGTGGTGAGATGCTGACAGGTGCCTTCTTCTCAGTCCTGGGACCGAGAAGACACCTGCATTGCCCCGCCCAGCTCTGCCCAGTCTCTATCTTGAGACCTAGAGGCTTTTAGCTAATCAGACTCAGAGAGACAGACGTCCCTCTCCCACATTGAATGGACATGTCAGATCTGAGTGAGAGATTTGACAGCAGCAGCAGTGAGTCAGATGAATCTGGATCTGATCCATCCTCCTACCACAGTAATCCATGGGGCATAAAAACCACCCTGAGAGTAACCCTATCAGCCTGCACTGAGAGCAAAGGGGAGGAGCTGGAGACCAGAGCCACACTGTGAGGTGGAGACCTGAAGGAACCCGGGGTTAAAGAAATTTCCACAAAGTGAGTTTCTTTATGTTTGTTTTTTGCTTTAGTTTTAGCTTTTTTTCCTTCTCCATTTCTTTCTCTTTTTGTTTATGTTTTGTACTTACTTTGTTTCTGTTATTTTAATTTTATTTTGATTTTCTGTTTGTGTGTGGGTATTTCTGAGGAAAAGAATACTAAAAGGGGGGTTTTGTTTTGTTTGTTTGTAGGACTGTCTGTATGTTTTTATCTTTTTTGTTGTTTTTTCTATCTTTGTTTGTCTCTCTGTTTATTCATTAGTTGGTACATCTGTGTGTTTTATCTCTTCTTCTTCTCTCTCTCCACCTTCCTTTCATCTTCTTCTTTCCTCTTTTCATTATTTTCCCTTTTCTTATTTCATTTTGCTCTCAGAGGGCAAACAGACACCCTCACTGCATGGACAGATTGTAAGGCAGTAGGAAGTGAGTTCCAGGGGCCCCAAAGCAAGTTAATGGACACTAGGATCCGCAGACAGCTTCTGAATGACAGCTCCCCCCTTAATTAAATCTCAAAACTGCAAAAAACATGGGACTCTGACCCCCAGTCCAGCATCAGAAGTGAACTAAACCAGAAGATCTACATAAGGAAGAATAGGAGATTGAACAAACAGAAATAAAAGCTATCTCCCCATCACTGAACAACAGAATTAAAGAAGAGGTTTAAAAGAGGGAGAGGAAACTCTACACAAATGAAGAAAAACCAAAGGAAGAATGTGAGTCTCCCACAGACCCCTGGAAGGTCACCCACTGAGAATACAGACTTTGGAACATAAACAATGAAAAACCCCAGAAAGACTGGTCTCA
Organism: Carlito syrichta; assembly: GCF_000164805.1. NCBI lineage: Eukaryota > Metazoa > Chordata > Mammalia > Primates > Tarsiidae > Carlito > Carlito syrichta. The sequence continues at coordinate 12,569 of NW_007258118.1, read as the reverse complement.
AACCACAAATCCAGATATCAAGAAGTTAATACAAAGAATAAATGTAAATGAGGAGAGACAAGAGGAAAGAATGAAGAATGAATCTCAGAGCTTGAGGACCAAAATATGGAACTAACCCAAGCTCTTCAAAACATAGAAAAGCTTAAAAAGATAGAACAAAACTTCCAATAGATGAACAATTATTTCAAGTGGCTGAAACTAAGATTAATTTGAATCCCTGAGGCAGACAGAAAGACAGAGACCACCATGGACAAATATTCCATAAGATTATCCAAGAAAACTTTCCTCATCTCACCAGTGATGTGATCATTCAAACACAAGAGATTCAGGAAACACCTGCAAGACAACAAATGAGAAGACCAACTCCTAGATACATAGTAATTTGGCTACACAAAATAAGTATAAAAGAAAAAATCCTAAAGGCAGCAAGAGAGAAAAGTCAGAATACTTACTGGGGAAGACCAATGAGAATAGCAGCAGATTTATCTACAGAAACACTTCAGGCTAGGAAAACTTGAAATCCAATCTTCAAAGTTCTCAAAGATAAAAAATGTCAACCAAGAATTACCTACCCAATTAAGCTAAGTTTCATCCATGAAGGAGAATTAAAATCATTCCCAGACATTCACTCCCTCAGAGTTTATGCTGCCTCCAGACCAGCTCTACAAGAAACACAAGAAAGTATTAAACACAGAAGAAAAGAAAAAGAAATAACAATGTCATACCCAAGAATGCAGGAAAAAGGATAAAGGCACACATTAATCAGCCCAAAAGTCAAAAGAAAGACAGCAAATAAATAAACAAACAAACAGCACCAGCATCAACAAACTTGATCAGAACTTAATGAAAGTATTAAGCTCTCACATTTCAATAATTAACATGAATGTGAAAGGACTAAATGCACCACTGAAAAGACATAGAATGGCCAAATGGACAAAATATCATAAGGCTACAATATATTGTCTTTGAGACACACATCTCACCAGAAAGAACACTCATAGACTCAAAGTAAGAGGATGGGAAACAATTTTCAGGCAAATAGAATGCAAAAGAAAGCAGGAGTCACAATTTTAATATCAGAAAAAATACACTTGATGGTAACAAAAATTTTAAAAGATATAGAAGGTCACTGCATAATGATAAAAGGTTCAATCCATCAGCAAAAAATATTCATCCTAAACATATTTTCACCCAACACAGGAATACCAACGTTCATAAAACAGCTTCTAGATAAACTATATAAAAAAAATTAAGTCTAACAAAATCATAACTAGGGACTTAAATACCCCACTAACAACTCTAGACAGATCATCAAGATAAAAAGTCAGCAAGGAGATCCATAACCTAAATGTGACAAAACCAAATGGACTGAATTAATACCTAAAGAACAATCCACCCAATAACCATGGAATATGCATTCTACTCATCATCACATGGAACTTACTCTATGATCAACCAAATCCTCAACAATATATCAAGCATAAACAAATTCCATGAGATTCAAATTCTGTCATGCATCTTTTCAGATTCAGTGGAGTAAAAATAAATATCAACACCAACAAAGTTCCCCCAAATCCCACAAATACATGGACAATGAAACAGCATGATACTAAACAACTCCTAGGTCAACCTGGAAATCAAAACAGAGATTAAAAGATACCTGGAAACAAATGAAAACAAAGAAACATCTTACCAAATTCTCTGGGATGACATAAAAACAGTACTAAGAGGGGAATTAATATCTCTAAGAATACACATGAAGAAAATGGAAAAATCACAAGTTAGCCTAAAAAGTCACCTAAGGAAACTGGCAAAGCAAGACCACCAAAACCCTAACTGTAGCAGAAGAATCCAGATTACCAAAATAAAACCCAAATTTGGGACATAGAAGACAAAAAGATAATTTTTAAAAATCAATGAAATCAACAGCTGGTTCTTTGAAAGGATAAACAAGATTGATGGACCCGTAGCTAGACTGACCAAGAAAAAGAGAAAAGGCCAAAAAAAGCACAATCAGGACTGCAAAAGATCAAGTTACAACTGACCCTAAAAAAATACAAAAGATAATCAGAAACTACTATGTACATTTGTATGGAAACAAACTTGAAAACCTAAAGGAAGTGGAGGAGTTTCTGATATCACACAACCTCCCCAGGTTGAAACAAGAAGAAATCGAGATCCTAAATAGATCAATAACAATCTAGGACATCAATTATGTCACAAGAAAACTACTGACAAAAAAAAGCCCTAGATAAGATGGCTTTCCAGCATAATTCTACAAAACATGTAAGGAGGAGCTGATACCAATCCTATTGCAAGCATTCCAGGAAATAGAGAAAGATGGAACTTTCTTCAAATCATTTTATGAAGCTAACATCACATTGATATACAAGCCAGGTAAAGATCCAGCAAAGAAAGACAACTATAGGCCAATATCCTTGATGAACATTAATGGTAAAATTCTAATCAAGATTCTAGCAAACTGGATTCAAAAAGGGATCTCAAAAATCATATACAATGACCAAGTAGGCTTCATCCTCAGGATACAGAAGTGGTTCAACATTCACAAGACCATAAACACAATTAAAGACATCAACAGTTGTAAAGACAAAAAACACCTAATTATATCATTGGATATGGAAAAAGCTTCTGATAAAATCCAACACCATTTCTTGATAAAAACTCTGGAGCATCTAGGCATAGATGGAACATACCTCAAAATAGTAAGAGCCATCTATGAGAAACCCACAGCCAACATGCTGCTAAACAGACAGAAATTGGAACAATTTTCCCTAAAAACCAAAACAAGACAAGGATGCCCACTCTCACCTTTCCTGTTAAACATAGTATTGAAAGTCCTAGCTAGAGAAATCAGACAAGAGAAGGAAATCAGGGGTATCAGAATGGGAAAAGAGGAAGTTAAAGTATCCCTCTTTGCACACCACATGATCCTATACCTAGAAAATCCAAGAGAATCTGTCAAAAAAAACTCCTTGCACTGATAATGGACTTTGGCAAAGTCTCAGGGTATAAAATAAATGTGCAAAAGTCAGTCATATTCTTTTAAATCCACAATAAAGAGACAAAAACACTAATAAAAAGCACATCCCATTCACAATAGCCACCAAAAAAGAACAAATACTATGGTATCTTCCCAACCAGAGAAAGACTTTTACAACAAAAATTACAACAACAAAAAACTACTCGGGAGACTTCCAGCAAGATGACAATGAGGCAACCTGGTCTGTGAAACCCTCTGCAAAAGAGAACTGCAGCGGGTCCCTGACTCTCACCCCGGGGGCTGTGGATGCCAAAATCAGAGCCTGCTCTTCATACGGAGCTCGGCTGTTTTCACCACTGGGACATTGCAGCGGACTGGACAGCCACTGCAGCGCAGACATTGCCACTGCCGCCATCGTTGCTGCAGCCGCCAGAGCCACAGCCGCTGCAGCTGCAACCAGTAGCACATCACACCACCCAGGCCAGAAGCGATCCATGACTTCAGTCCTTGAAGCCCCTTCAGGAAGATCTGCTGGGATCACTGCCACCTCTCCCGCGACTGAGACGTCCTACCCGCCATGAGTCCCCTGCCTGTGCCCTGAGGCAGGAATGAAGCTCCAGTCTCTGTCGCTTCCTGTCCGGCCCCACTCCCTCTGTGGCGAGCAGCTGAGATAGCACCACCTGCTGGCGATTCAAGGTAACAACACCGAAACGGGAGAAACAAGCTTGAAAAAGACATAGGCCAGAGTGGTGAACAGAGGGTGATCTGAACTGTCCTTAACAACAGA
>NW_007258118.1:6534-8091 GCF_000164805.1 Carlito syrichta | reverse complement strand
CAGAGACCAAACCTAAGAGTAATCGGGCTTCCTGAGGCAGAGAGAGAAACAGAAGCCACACTGGAACAAACATTCCATGAATTCATTCAAGAAAACTTCCCTCATCTCAACAAGGATGAAAAAATTCAAACACAAGAGATTCAGAGAACCCCTGCAAGACAACAAATGAGTAGACCAACTCCCAGACACATAATAATTTGCCTAAATAAAGTACTTATAAAAGAAAAAGTCCTAAAGGCAGCAAGAGAAAAAGGCCAGACTACTTCCGGGGAAGACCAATTAGAATAGCAGCAGATTTATCCACAGAAACACTTCAGGCTAGGAGAGCCTGGAGCCCTATCTTCAAAGTTCTAAAAGATAAACAATTTCAACCAAGGATAACCTACCCAGCCAAACTAAGCTTCATTACTGAGGGAGAATTGAAATCTTTTCCAGATATACAATCCCTAAGAACCTACGCTGCCACCAGACCACCTCCACAAGAAACACTTAAGAAAGTACTGAACATAGAAGAAAAAGAAAAAAGAACAACAACATTCTTCACAAGAGTACAGGCAAAAGATTGAAAACACACATGAGCCAACTCCAGAACCCAAAGAAAGACAACAAACAAACAGGAACAACTCTGTAAAAACCTTATGACAGGCATCAACGCTTGCATTTCAATTATTAGCCTAAATGTGAATGAACTAAATGCACCACTGAAAAGATTTAGAATGGCAAAATGGATAAAATATCATCAGGCAACAATCCATTGCCTTCAAGAGACTCACCTCACTAGACAGGACACCCACAGACTCAAAGTAAGAAGATGAGCAACAAACTTTCAGGCGAACAGAATACAAAAGAAAGAAGGAGTATCAATCTTAATTTCAGACAAAGTACCCTTCAAGCTATTAAAAATCAAAAAAGATAAAGAAGGCCACTACATAATGATAAAATGCTCAATCCATCAAAAAGAAATATCTATTCTAAACATATATACACCCAACATAGGTGTGCCAACTTTCATAAAACAACTTCTAGGAAAACTAAAGAAAGATATTGACTCTAACACCATCATAACTGGGGACTTTAATACCCCACTCACAACCCTAGACAGATCATCAGGACAAAAAATCAGCAATGAGATACAGAACCTCAATGTGACTTTGGACCAAATGGACTTAATTGATACCTACAGAACACTCCATCCAAAGACCACAGAATATACATTCTACTCATTACCGCATGAAACTTATTCTAAGATTGACCATGTAATTGGCCATAAATCAAGCATAAGCAAATTTAAAAGGACCAAAATTCGACCATGCACCTTCTCAGACCACAGTGGAATAAAAATAAACATTGACACCAACAAAGTCCCCCCGAAACCCACAAAGACATGGACACTAAACAGCATGATGCTAACAACTCGTGGGCCAATGATGAAATCAAAACAGAGATCAAAAGAAACCTGTAAACAAATGAAAATGAAGAAACATCTTACCAAAACCTCTGGGACGCCTTGAAAGCTGTAGTAAGAGAGGAATTTATATCCCTACGAACGCACATGAA
>NW_007258118.1:5493-5926 GCF_000164805.1 Carlito syrichta | reverse complement strand
CCCCAAATCATTTTATGAAGCCAACATCACATTGATACCCAAGCCAGGTAAAGATCCAACAAAGAAAGAGAACTACAGGTCGATAACTTGATGAACATAGATGCTAAAATTCTCAACAAGATCCTAGCAAACCGAATTCAGCAATACATCTCAAAAATCATCCATCATGACCAAGTAGGCTTCATCCATGGGATGCAAGTCTGGTTCAACATTCGTAAAACCATAAATGTAATTAAATACATCAACAGATGTGAAAACAAAAATCACATAATTATATCATTAGATGCAGAAAAAGCTTTTAATAAAATCCAGCACCTCTTTTTCATAAAAACACTTGCACACCTAGGAATATGGAGAACATACCTCAAAATAGTAAAAGCCATCTACGAGAAACCCACAGCCAGCATACTTCTAAATGGACAAAAATTGGAAC
>NW_007258118.1:3621-4898 GCF_000164805.1 Carlito syrichta | reverse complement strand
CTACAAATTCAATGCAATACCCATCAAATTACCACCAACATTCTTCTCAGACCTAGAAAAGACAACACAGGAATTCATATGGAAACACAAACGTCCAAGAAAGGCCAGAACAATCCTCAGCAAAAAAACCAAAGCAGGTGATATCACATTACTAGACTTCAAATTTTACTATAAAGCTACAATCATCAAAACAGCTTGGTATTGGTATAGGAACAGGCATACAGATCAATGGAATAGAATTGAGATTCCAGAAGCAAAACCTCAATTTCTCAACCAACTCTTCTTTGACAAATCCTCCATCACCTACCACTGGGGAGAGGAGAACCTATTCAGTAACTGTTCCTGGGAAAACTGGCTGACCACATGCAGAAGATTGGAACAGGACCCCTATCTATCCCCATGCACAAAGGTTAACTCCAAATGGATCAGAGACCTAAATGTAAAACCTCAAACCATAAGAACCTTAGAAAATGAAGGAAATACCCTCATGGAAATCGGAACTGGCATCCAATTCCTGAACAAAACCCAAAACCCACAGGTCACAAGAGAGAAAACAGACAAGTGGGACCTTGTTAAACTGACAAGCTTCTGCAAGGCCAAAGAATCCATCCAGAGAGCAGGGAGACAGCCTACAGACTGGGAAAAAATATTTGCCAACACCAGGTCTGACAAAGGCTTAACATCCTGGATCTACAAGGAACTGAAACGTGCTGAAAAGAAAAAAAAACAACCTCATTATCAAATGGGGCAAAAGATAGGAACAGACACTTCACAAAAGAGGACATCCGAGCAGCCAACAAACACATGAAGAAATGTTCAACCTCACTAATCATCAGGCAGATGCAAATCAAAACCACACTGAAATACCACCTAACTCAAGTCAGAATGGCAATTATCAGCAACTCAAAAAATAACAGCTACTGGAGAGGGTGTGGTGAAAAGGGAACACTTCTACACTGTTGGTGGGAATGTAAACTAGTGCAACCTCTGTGGAAAGCAGTGTGGCGATTCCTAAAAGCTCTAAATATCAACCTCCCATATGACCCCGCAATCCCCCTACTGGGAATATACCCTGAAGAATTCAAATCACTCTATAAAAAAGATACCTGCATATGTATGTTTATCGCAGCATAACCTTATCATAGCAAGAACCTGGAAACAACCATGCTGCCCATCAAAAGAGGACTGGATTTAAAAAATGTGGTACATATACACGATGGAATACTATGCAGCCATAAAAAAGAACAAAATCATGAATTTCACAGCATCCTGGATGG